>NC_136953.1:10655283-10692783 GCF_949987615.1 Pollachius pollachius | reverse complement strand
TTAAATTAGTTTTAAAATGGGTGCTGTAAAATGGGAAAAATGGTACTGCAGTCGAAATTCATAATATTGGCGAGAGTTGTCTCCGCCCGCCCCCTCCTCCTCCTCCTCCCCAGACTGGAAGCTCACGCGGGTTGCCAGGTTGAGGACTTGAACGAGAACTTGAACGAACACGAGTGCAAAACAAGCCGAGGGCAACATTCTATTTTGAGACGGGTGCAATTACTCTGTTTTGACAATCACAAGTGAAGACTCCTCCACTCTGAGTCGATGAGCAAATGTATACGTGTGCAAGGTATTTAATGTCTGCAAATGATAAACCAGCTCATGTGGATTTTTTATGACTCCTGTCAAAGCTCAATGCAAACCTGTTCAGGAGAAAATTGGTAGACTCGACTGCTGTCATGAAATCCTCCTGGGTTCAGAGCTTGTCTCCATCTTTCAAAAGCAACCCAGAGATGAACCAGTGTTTCAGCATGGATCTGGTCCTGGAGCTTTTTGAAAGAAAGACAGAGAGGCTTTCTATGTCGGGTAGGATCTATAACAATCTCATTTTGTTTTCTTGATTCCAAGGCGGCAGCACGCTGTGTTTGTGTGCCAATTTGTTTCTTATCTGGCAACCCCGAGGTGTCAAAATGGGCAGTGGGCAGAATCACACTGGCCAAAACCGAAACCGATGGCCCGACCCAAACTAAATTGGCGTAGCGTTGTTTTCGGAAAAGCCTGTATTTCTGCATGTTTCCTTCACCTCGAATGACATATGGTCATTTTACGATAAAAGTCAACACGTTACACATAGCTCCTTTAAATAATTCGACTAAACATTTTAAAGTGGTTGAAATGACCTATGAAAGACAGGCTCAGGTTTGCTCTCTACCCAGTATGGGGGACGTGAAGCAAGGCTTTGCAGAACTGCAGCTCTTAGCTGAAGAACACATGCTTCCTTCCTCATAGGACTGTTGTTGAGCAATAAAGCGCTGAGCTATCACAACCCAAACCCCACCATCTGGACGAGGATGCACACGCTGGCCCCGGTGACCCCATATATATGAAAGCCTTGTTTTCACTAAAGTGTGGTTAAAGAAAGAGACCGCACGACTTTTAGGAGGGTGGAGAGAAGGGTCATTTTTAGGTGTCTGTGCTAATCGGGTGTTTTGCCAGCGAGTGACCTATGATCCTTTCGTCTGAGAGTAATGTCCTTGTCATTACCCTGGGCCCATGGGTGCTATGTGTGATTTAACTACTGTAGCCTATATATATGCCAGCGGTTAATGCTCTGTGACATTTAATTCGAGAAAGAGGCAATTTTTCTTTAATATCGGTTTTATTATTCGCTGTCAACTTAACAAAACTGAAAGCTAAAATTAGTTTTGAAAGATACAAAACCAAATATATTTGTGTGTATATATATATATATATATATTTATAAAAAGAAAAAGTCATAATGAAAAAAAGACAATTTCAAACCGGAAGAAAACGGTCGCTTATGAGCGGTACGAATCCCATCGGGTAGACAACGCCCGACATGAGTTTGTTTTGATACGTGTTTGTTCATCTGACAGCTGCGTATTCCCCATAGGGACCACAAGGAGAGAGTGTTTAGCTCACACACATCTGCTGCAGCTGTGGCTGCAGATCCTTCCTTTGTGAGGCTTTATGGTTGACTGTGCTTCTCCAGGACTCAAAGTGTCCTTTTCCCCACAGTATAGACCGTTTAAAAAATGTACTAGTAGGTTCTGTTATACACCTTATTTATGTGATGTCGTTCATTGTTTCTAACTCTCCTGTTTTAGTTTGTCATGTTTATACAAACTCTGCTAGTGAATCATCTGACTATGGCTGAGTCCTCTATATTCTCAAAGGCATTAGTGACATGGTCCTTTTTTTTTCTATGTGTTTTTCCCCCTGCAAATTCAAAGCCAGCTCACAATCAGCCAGTCCCATTAAAGGCCAAATCTGAGCTTTTTCAAGCAATCAGTTTTGTATTTTTCTTTCTCATTCCAGCTGTAATTTCTGCCTCTTTCAAAGGAGGAGAATTAAACCCATTTGCTATGATGAAAGGACACACAGGTTACATATAATGAATTATTTCCGGACACGTAAAAATAAAACAAGGGAAGAGAACAGAGGAAAGCAGAGGAAGCGAGAGATGGCGATAGAGAGAAAGAACATTTACAAACCTATAGCAGGGGAGAAAATGAGATGACGATGTACAGATGAATCAGTTCAGGTGTGATGGGGGGAATTAGAGGGGGGGGGTTTGATCGCCAGGGCAGTGATTTTCTGAGCGGCGACGAGGTAGACTCCTCGCACGTCGCTGGGTTCCAGTGGTGGTCCTCTTTGATCTGGTCTCTCTTTACGCCCACCAAGACAGCGAGGGGGGGTCCCTCAGTCCACCGGCGTGCACAGCTGCTCAGGGAGGGTGGGTGGTGAGGGGTGGCTTGTCCTCAAAGGAAATGTTCATTTTGAGCGGTGGTCGCGCTTTTGTCCGTGTGTTAGCAAATGTATGCAAACACGTTTGCTTGCGGCCACGCACGCACACACACATACACACACAGGCATTCACACATGCACACGCGCACACACAAACACACACACACACACACACACACACACACACAAACACACACGGCTATCACCTGTTGTACTTTGGCCAACAGTGCGCGTAACAGCTGTACATGGAGAAGGTTTTGTAATTCAGCAGGAATCATGCACACACACACACACACACACAAACAAGCACACACTCACGCAAACACCCACGCAAACACATACAAACACAACTTTGCAGGCTGAATAGAACCTGATGGCCTACTGTTGATCGCTGATTGTTGTTCTCTGCGCATTGCTAATTGGATAAGCGTTAGTCGCGGTGGCTTCTCTAGGCTAATATCAAGCGTCCTTGACAGCCAGGACAATAGCGGACGCACCTAGCGTGGTGCTAACTCAACAGGCTGAATTCTGCAGGCCTCTACCCAGTAACAACCTGTGGGTCTCCTATTCTGTTTGATGGTCTCCGACAGGCACTGTCGTTCTCTCTGGATATCCATCAGGATCCAGCCGGTCTGAGGCGGCAGCGACTGGTTTTTGAACGTCAGCGGGACGGAGGAGTCTAACGTTAACATTGAGTCCTCGTTTCTATTCATTCAGGCAGGTAACGCACGCACGACTGGTAACGTCATGGTTACTTGGTATCGTCATGGTTAAGCACAAAGTCATTCTGGTTCAGACCATGACGCCCCATCGTCGTCATGGTCAGTCCAAGCTGTAGAACGTTCCGGAGAGTCACGAGGATCACACGATGAATGAGATGCACTCAGAACCCCGTCTCTACTGATGCCTTACTCTGGCCTTTAGGGTCGGCTTTTCCCATCTTTATCTTATAAACACAATGCGATGATTGCACATTGATTCACTAGCCTTTGTACACCTGAGTATATTTGCAGAAAAAAAACGGAATACAAGCTTTTATCTCCTGCTTCTTCTTCCATTTTGGAGACTAAGTGATGGGCTGGGCTTGGGAATACATGGGCCATGTGTCCTCAGAACAGTGCATTAGATAATGATGATTTCATCATTTCAACTTTGTGTGCTTGCGTATACGCGTGGGTATACCTTTGTTATGTGTTTCGGTAAAGTGTGTGTGTGTGTGGGTTGTGTTAGCGCAGGGGGAGTTTGCGGACCTCCCACTGGGCTTCACGGCAGGGACACTGACTAAAAAGTAGAGAGAGACACACACACACAGACACGCACACACACTCAGACACACACACACACAGACACACAGACACACACACACACACACAGACACACACACACAGACACACACTGAGACACACACACACACAAACAGACACACACACACACACACACACTGAGACACACACACACACACACACACACACTGAGACACACACTGAGACAAACACACTGAGACACAGAGCGAGACCACAGACCCTAGTCATGTTGGTCTCTGTGGTGCCGGCGTTGTGCGTCTGACTGTGAGAAACTGAGTCATGGCCTAACCCAATTCCTGGCCAGCGCTCTGTCAAATTCCCAGTGTGTGACGGAGAAGGATGACAGGGCCATCTCCGTCTTCCGTTCCCGCGGGCCACGGCACGGCGCCGGGCGTGTCACTCCGCGGCCTATGTAGGTCAGCCTTTGACTCGTGTGTTCAGGAGTCCATCCCGGCAGACGCACAACGCCCCGTTATTGGCAGGGCAGGGCACAGAGGCAAAGAGCACAGGAAATAAAGGACCAGATACAGCCTTCACATGTGTAGGTCGCTGTGTGTGTGTGTGTGTGTGTGTGGGGGTGCGGGTGTATACTATACATGCACGCACGCACACACACAGACACACACACACACACACACACACACACACACACACACACACACACACACACACACATCACCTACTCACTCATTCACTCACTAACTCTCTCACTCACTCAATCACACACACACACACACACACACACACACACACACACACACACACACACACACACACACAGACACACAGACACACAGACACACAGACTAACCTATCACAAGTGTATTAACCGTGAATAACTCAGAGCTGCTACCTATTCTACTTGGAGACGCGGCGAATCACCTTCATACTCATCCTCCATCTCTCCCCAATGAATCAGCAACACAACAGAGCCCCTGCTCCCAGCAGACCCCCCCGCCCGGTCCACAGAAGGCTGCTTCTTAATGATCATAGGAGCAGGTTGCCGCAGACGCAGAGATTTTAATAAGCCCTCTCATATATCCTGTCACATCCCCCCCGTCCTCCTGTTTGAAACACTTACCTCGTCTCCCACACACACACAACCACAGGCACACAAACACACGCACGCACGCACATGCACACAAACACACAAACACACTAATAAAGTCTCACACGTACACATACACACACTAATATAGACTCGGACATATACTCACACACAAGCACGCACAAGCACACAAATATATATACACGCACATACAAAAACAAACACACACTCACACGCACACACACACAATCACACACACGGACACACTCTCACTCTCCCACGTGCACACACACACACACACACACTTGGCGACATGGCAGAGCAGCATATGTTCGCCATCAGTCAGAGGAGAGGGCGTGGGGGCTTTTTTTTGGAATGTATTTGTGCCCTAAATGCCACCAACGTGCCATCTGCTTGAATGTGTGCCCACGAATTATGGTGTGTGACTGACTGGTGTTTTTATTTGTGCAGCCCGCCAGTCACTCTCTCCAATGGTGTTAAAGTGTGGCGTTGGGGGGAGGGGGGGGGAGAGATGGGGGGGGCGGGCCCCCTGCAGGGATTAGAGCTCAGGACAAAGCCAGACCCGGGAGTTATGGAGAAATGGCTGGATCCAAAATATTTAAAAACCTGGGATATTTATTTTTATAGTGTATTTTTATTTTTTAATCCTCTTGCTCTAATTGATTTTGAAATTCTTTTTCACACCTTGTGAATACTGAAATGAGTGTTTTTTGGCAATTAAATTATGAAGTAGAATATACATTTTTTACTGAATATTGATTATTTTTTTTCGGTTCTCTTTCATTTTGCTCATATGTAGCCCGTATGGTGCATAGTGCAGTGATTAGTAGTCTCACAATTGGATAACAATAGTTGATGCTGAAAATAGGAATACATTTGTGTTTCCAGAGAGAAACAGCTGTCAGGGCTTCAGCCGCCACTCAACGGCAGATGCTGACTTCAAGAAGCCCTACATTCTCACTCTCCTGGGTTTCCTATAGTCCTTGTGTCTCTGTGTGTACTATCATCCTAACACACACATCAGCCAGCACACATGCGCTTATCTTAACAGAGAGCTGCCTCTCTTTCTCCCAGGCACGCACACATACACACACGCACACACACACACACACACACACACACACACACACACACTCTTCAATATCGCAAAAATTGAAAATGTTTTCTTTCTCAACAAGCGACTGTATGGAAACACGCACATCATTTTTGGTGATTGGAAAAGCACAAAACTATGTTGTGGGCCAACAGCCGACCCAGTCCAATCATCTATTTGAGAAAGGAGAAGCTGCTTCTATTATTCAATCTTTTAAGCTTCAAATTCAACACAATGCCACCATAGAATATACAATCAATTGCATACTATATTTAGTGATACTCTGAGTCACAGTTAGAAACGGAGGAAAGAGTACCTTTGTTGTATTAGCGGGTGGAGAAGTTGGTGGGACTTCTGAAAAGCTCTCAACTACAGAAAGACATCCATTTTTCATATGGTTAAAGATAGGAATAATAACCCTATTGGACTTCATTCATTTGCTACAGATCACCTCCTATCCTCTCTCCCCTGCTTTAATCTCTCTCTCCTCTCCCTTTCATCCCCCTCTCGTCTCGTCTTCCCTGCCTTCCACTATCCCCACCCCTCCCCTTCTCTCCCTAATTCTTCCCCTGTCCTCTCCCCTCTACTCCCCCCTCGTTCCTCTATTCTCTCCTGTTCTCTCCCTCTCTTCTCCTCACCCTCTCTACTCCTCAGTGCTCTTCCCTCTTGTCCTTCTCTCCCCTCCTCCCCCTGGGCCTGTCTGTTGGTGAGTTGTCCACGCTAAAGACACTGACCTCTTTATGGAGATTTATAACCACGTAACCTTTAAGCCACGTGTGTATATTGATTAGCCACACATATATTGTTCACTGTTCGCCCTGTGGTGTGTGCGGTGTAAGACCGAGTTATGGAGGCTTTAACATTAAGGCAAGAATTAGAATGTGTAGAGAGTTATGTGCCTTTGTTCCGGTGACTCTGTGCCGGAACGAATCACACTGCACTTCTACTTAGTCCATCGGGAAATGCTTCCGGGGGACAGAAATGTAATTTGACCAGCTCTACGCACGCACGCGCACAAGCACATATATAAATATATGCACGCACGCAAGCGCACACACACACACACACACACACACACACACACACACACACACACACACTCTCAGTGGAGAGCAGGCAGAGACTTCCAAAGAGCAATTAACCATGGCTGCCTTCTGACAGGATTTCCACCAGTTTATACTGCTTATGTTGAATTTTTTTTCACTATTCATCGTCAACTTTGTCCATGGTTGCTGATATGGGGTTGAAGGTTCAGAAAAGCAATCCATGTATACGTTATCCAGGGTGCCTTCACACATGCATATACGCACACAAACACAAACCAACTGTGACATTCATGCCTGTGCGTGTGCGTGTGTGTGTGGCAGAAAAGTAACAGATGCTCATGTATGTATGTCTGTGTTCCAAGGTATAATGTGCATGCTCACTTTGGCACCTTGCTCCCTTCATTTCCCAGCAGAGTTGAAGTCAGACGTTTTTTTTCATTTGTTTGAAATATTGCTTTTTTTCAGCAAACAACTCTGTTTGTTTCGGGCCACCCTTATTTTTCAACCCCGACATGTCTCCACTCTCTCTCTGTCTTTGTCGGTGTCTCTCCCTCGTGTGTCACTGCACCTGATTCCTCTCTTCTCTTCTCTTCTCTTCTCTTCTCTTCTCTTCTCTTCTCTTCTCTTCTCTTCTCCTCTCTTCTCTTCTCTCTCTCGCTCAGTACTATTCAATCCCCCCCCCCCAGATGAGGAACTTTGTGTGTGTATTCATTCATCTACCACAACAGTAGGGGACGCCGGCTAGACACACACACACACACACACACACACACACACACACACACACACAGGTCCATTCCATCTTCGACTTCCTCCAAGCCGCCTGGGGTAGGTGTGGGGGGGGTGAGGTGGTGGGAGTGCACGGGGGGGGGGATAGGAGACGTGCAGACAGCACCTGCTAATCTCCACCTGGTGGAATACATCTGGTAGTTTTATGGAGCACGTAATCTAAATCTAACCCTAACAACCTCCCAAAAACCCATCCCGGCAGGAAGGCAGCGAAGGAAAAAGAGCCGAATCACCGCTGGCAGTTCACCCCCCCCCCTCCCCCCACCCCTCCCACCCCCCGAGTGCCAACGCCCAGCGCCAACGCTAGCTCTCCACCAACCGATTTAATGAAGGGTCAACCTTGCGGAAAGTAGCAGTGGTGTGGGAGTACAGAGAGAAAAAAAGGGGCAGACCACAGGCTTAATTAGTTGTTCATTTGGCCAAAGCGCTAAATCATTAGCAAGTGACGCTCCGATAATTAGCTGGGATATACGAGGCCAGCTAGCATGGTTTATTGAAACTGGGACGGGACATGCACTGGACTTTCTTATCTGGAATGTTTTTATTATCCAGCGTTTGAATTCAGAAATGCTGTTTTTTTGGCGCCACGTACGTGAATTTCATACCGTAATTCGTATTGCAGGCTTTGCTTATCACTTCGTTGGAACGTGGTTGGGTGTTCATTTTTTGCATTTATTGTTTGTCCTTCGGACAGCCAATGGCTTTTTTAAAACATGTGGACAGTAACTGGCAGACAGGAACTAAACCACAGAAATTTGTCCTTATTAGTTTTCTGATTCCCTGCAGAGTAAAAGAAAAATAATTATTTGTTTTGTCCACAAAGGTTGGTAAATATTGTGTCAGTGAATATTAGTACAATTTATTCAAAACAGTGTTCTACTTGTTTGAATGCTGTTCTTAGTGTTTATTGGTGCTTCTCAGAATGCAAGGATTTACACAATCATAG
Source organism: Pollachius pollachius (assembly GCF_949987615.1). NCBI lineage: Eukaryota > Metazoa > Chordata > Actinopteri > Gadiformes > Gadidae > Pollachius > Pollachius pollachius. The sequence continues at coordinate 10,684,106 of NC_136953.1, read as the reverse complement.
TGATGATTGTTTGTGCTTGCACGACCCTTGACCTCAACTGGCTGTCACCGGAGGCCCCTTTCCCCCCCGCTACATATATTTATTTCTTAACCAGTTGGTGCCAAGAAAAAGCAGATGTTTTATATCTTCTGCTCAAAACCGTAAAAAGAGAGACAGATGTCAAAAACATCCTACACACAGCATAAGGTGAATCCTCCCACTCCATCCATGTTTGTGGAATTCATTATTTCACTCCAAGTGTCCCAACAATTTCCAGAAACAGTAAAAACAGCTTCTAACTGCCTTCTGTGAATAACATTCCCGAGATTGGATAAATCTATATTGACTGGAAAACGTCCTTACGTTAAGCACTTCTGGAATGCAGGAAAGAAACACAACCCTTTTGTGGCTTGCCTTAAATTCACTTTGTAGTTCATTGACGGTGGAATTGGCTGTGTCGCGGTCTAGGACGTAGCATAGGATGAGACCGCGATAGATGTGAGTCTAAGTCTGATGTTCAAAGCGGCTCTCCCTTTAATGTGTCGCTCAACGGCAGTGTGTGAATTCCTCTAATGGCCGTTCCGAGGGTCTCGCACTGAAGCATCCCCTTTTGTCCGCCACTAAAGCGAATTGCATTGCCTTGCCCCCCCCAACCACCAACACCTCCATTACCACCATCCCCACCATCCCCATCAACTCAACCACTACCAGAAACACCACCTCCATCAGCACCTCAATCCCCACCATCACCACTTTCAGCAACCCCCCTTACCACCACCACCTCCATCACCGTCTCCTCCACCTCCCACCATCTCCACCACCTCCCACCATCTCCGCCTCCTCAATTACCACCACCACCTCCATTACAACCTCCATCACCACCACGAAAACCACCACCAACTCCATTACGACCTCCACCACCTCCATCACCAGCTCCACCAACCAAACCAGCACCACCAACTCCACAACCCCAACCACCACCACCACCTAAACCCTCAACAGCACCTCCCCCACCACCACCAACTCCATTACTACCTCCAGCACCTCCGTCACCACCTCCACCTCCACTAACCACCACCACCACAACCACAGTTTTAAGGGAAGTCAAGCCTTGCCGTGACTAACGCTGGCTGATGGGCCGTCATGTCTGCACCTTGCAGGGGAACGCTATAGGGGGAGAGATTGTGTGTGAGGGATTCAAGAGGAAGAAAGGCGTGGCGGGAAGAAAGATAAAACTGTGGTAAAGGATAGAAGGCAGGCCTATCTCCACCACTGACCTACATGTAGCTCTGATTAGGATGGTCTGTGGAGCACAGGGCGGAGGCTCAGAGCTTGAAATGTCTCTCTCTCTCTCTCTCTCTCTCTCTCTCTCTCTCTCTCTCTCTCTCTCTCTCTCTCTCTCTCTCTCTCTCTCTCTCTCTCTCTCTCTCTGTCTGTCACTCTCTGTCTCTCTCTGTCTCTGTCTGTCTGTCTGTCTTTGCTCACTAACCTTTTCCCTCTCTCGCTCCTTCATCCCTCTCTTTGATTTGCAACTTGCTCCCTACACTCAAGCCGTCTCTCTCTCTCTCTCTCTCTCTCTCTCTCTCTCTCTCTCTCTCTCTCTCTCTCTCTCTCTCTCTCTCCCATCGACTCCCTGTCCGCTCATCCATTCCTGCGCTCTCTTTACGTAATTGTATACCCACCCAGACCCCCCCTCTGGCCTTTCTTCTGGCGCTCCTCCCTTTCCCTCTGCCCCTTTCTCTCAGTCGGTCTCTCCCTCTTCTGTCGATTTTCAAGATGAGCAAAAGAGGGAAGAGAGAGAGACTGGTGTCCTCGGTGCAAAAAAAATGAATGAATAAATTTCCTCTCCGCTTTGACGAAGATTGCTTCGTGTTTTCTCATTTACAACCCACCATCTCTTCCCCCCCCCTTGCACCCCCGTCATCCACCACCCCACCTCTCAATCTGATCTACACTGAAAACATCCCCGCTCTACTTGCATACTCATGGTTTCCAAGGCTCAGGAAGGACATCAACGCCCAGCCTCACCCCTTGGGCCCAAGCACCGTATAACAATCAAGCCCTCCGTCGCCAAATGAGTTTCCCTCGCTCCTGAAAGAGCAAACGGGTCCTCACTTCCACTTTTCAACATTTCAACCGCCACCCAGGGGATCTTTTCGACACAAAAAAAACAAGTGACAGAAGAACGAAGAGCATCAAACGGAAACCGCTCAGCGTGATGCAAAACAACAGACGGGGCCAAGGTCTGGCCATCGCTCGCTGTCTCCTCCTCTGCTCCTCTGCGGAGACGCTGCCGCCGCCGCCGCCACCGCCTCCTCGCCAGTTTCCCGGCGGAAGACGGGAGCACAAACAGACCATTAACGCCAGCACCGGTCTCCGCTCACAGCGTGCTGTTGCGTGGGCCGCCGCCGCGGTGCGTCTGGGCGACCCACTGAAGGGAAATGGATGAATAAGACGCCTTCAAGACAAGCATCATCGGCTGAAAAGACCCCCTCTCTCTGCGCGGCGAGACGGATCACGCAATAGGCTGATAGGCTCCAGTCGAACCCAGCAATGCCTCCGTAGGGGATGATGGGAATAGGCCGCAGGGCGTCGACGGAACGGGAAACTTTGGATGACTATCTCTGCTTGGCTCTGTTTTTATTCTCGCCAACTCAATACTTTAAAATCAACGATTAGCCAAAGTGAACGCAATTGTTTTGTTAATTAAAAAACAAAGGGCAAGCCATCGGGACAATAATTTACAATTAAAGCGGTTCTGTTCATTGGAGCATCCGAATCCTCAGTCGTTAACGTTTCCCGTTTCGCCCGGCCCAGTGTGCCACCGCATCCGTGACTAGCGCCCGCTTGATAAGTCGTTAGCTTCTGGAGACAATGGTGACTGGCCCCGGCCTAATGCTCCCAGAGTGGTCAGAGGGCCCCTTAATCTGCCCCCCCCCCCCCCCCCCCCCCCCCTCACTCCCTTGCCATACTCATCCCCTTAGTCACTACTGCTGCTTGACCACAGGTCCTTGTTGTCCGAGAGGTTTGTCCGAAGAGCTGACACGTAATCTGGTTTAACCCCCGGAAAAGGGCCATTCATAGGGAAGCAGACCGCTCCTTTAAATCCACTTAGGGGCCGGCTGAAGTCAGATCATCATGATTGTCGTCCCCCGTGTCCTGTGTCTGTTGGTCGATGATTCGGGTTAGCGGAGAGAGGAGACGCACGGACAAACAACGTTCACATCGACCGGTGACTGGTCAGGTCAACACGGGTGTTATTGCGTGCCTTGCCTGGGATTGTCCATAGGTCAACAGACTTAAACAAAACACATCATACCCATAGTTGAATATGCAGAAGGTCGATAACCCTCTTTTTTGCAGGAATGACTTGAGAGCCACATTTCTCCTGTTAGCTTTGTGTAACGGAAGTCTGCCCGCCCGCCTGCATGTCAGCCTGAAAGCCCAAAGCAAATCTGTGGCTCTACTCTTTACCTGAAAGGTGTCAGTTTTCCTGGGGATGGGAGCCTTTGCAGGATAAAGGCACAGCTTGCCTTGCCTGTGCTCTAGACTTCACCGATTCGGTATCACCTACAAAGTTTTATCCCTTCAAACCCACCAACACCATTACCGCCACCAACACCACCACCACCTCCAACGCCTCACCCCTCCAGCCCCACACACCTCCATGGTGCAGAGATACCTTGATGAACTCAGGAACACGCACAAGTAGAATTGTTCTCTTCTCTGAAAACTCTCTGTTTGAGACGTGGCTGAGCTGAGGAGCAACGTCCTCCATGACGCTGATCCACTGGGTTAATAGTAGATGATGAACCCGCATGACAGCCAAACACACGCTGCCTTCGACTGCACCTGTAATCACAGAAGGAGGACTCACAGGTCAGTGTGTGTGGCCACTTATTGCAGCGATGTACCACAATCTTTGGGATGATGATGATGATGATGAGGAGGAGGACCTCACATTCTTGCACGGTCATTATGTGTAATACTGGAACCTCCGGGAATCTTTTCATGGTTTGAAAATGGCCGTCACAACAAATGTGAGACTGACTCATTAGCAATGGGCTGGCAGGGAATCAATGACAGTGAAATATTATCCCGACCTGCAATCCCGCAGCCATTAAGCGAGCGCTCTAATGTTGGCTCTCTCGGGAGGACCGGCTCGGTATTTACATAAGAACACTGTAGTCCAACCGCACCGGGCTGTGCTATCGGCCGATGTCAATTTACAACGCAGCCCCAGTGTACATCGGGGCCAAAGAGCGGATCAATGGTCGTGCTTTCAATGGAGGGCCCCCCCCCCCCAACGTCCTGACGGATGCGTCCAGGCCCCCAGACAGGACAGCCCAGAAACAGATCATCATACGTTTTAGTGGCGCCGGCCCCATCGCTCAAATCACAGTTTTCCTAACGGGGATATTATTCTCAAATGGATTTGTGAGGAGCTGTGTTCATGGTGTTGGGCTCCAGGTGAATATTTAATAGGTAAACACACTGGCGGGTTCAGTGGAGATAAAATGCTGAAACGGGCACGACGAAGACCCTCCGTATATTTTTTCCCTTTCACATCGCTGCTCATTCATCCCACCCACCATCCATTTCCAAAACATTTATTGCCTTCATAGAGAGAGGCGAGGAGCTAAAGGAAGATGAGTGGGAGAATCACTTTTTCAGGCCACAAAAATTGCCTCGAAAGGAAAAGTGCGAAAAAGGCATAAAAACACAGTTCCGTAGTGACATCAAAGCGTGGATGTGATTTCAGGTTTACTCTTTGTCCTCTGTGATTTCGTGAGCACCTCGTTGATTAGATGTTATTTGACTCACACGGATACTTAATTCCATTTCTTTACCCCCCTAAAGAAACTCTAAAAGTTTTATGTCCAATAACAACTCTGTTGTTTTTTTATTGGTATAACTTGGTGTTTTGTCACCAATAGAGTTATATTCAAAGATTGGGTAACCATTGTCCCAATTTATAGCTGCTGCCCTTACATCGCTCAGCAAGACCTAATTGGTTGTTTTTCTGGCAAAACCAATTATTTTCCTATAACATGGTCATTAGTGGCATAAAGATGCTGATCCACTTGCCTCAAACAGGACATCATGCTGGGAAGTTGTCATATATGTACTAACATAACCATAGCTACAATAAAATGCTACTATATTACACATGCATTTGTGAGAAGAATATTATACCATTAAATACACACTTCCTGTTCCTATAGACCGGTCTCTACTGGGTCCTAACCACGGGAAATGGGATATAAATTGAAGCTTTGTAAGTGGTGACAGTGGGGTCCAGCTTGGAAATCTAATTAAATGTTTGCATTGCTGGCTTGTAAACAATTCCGTATAGTTGCAGTCTGGTGCCCATTACTTATCACATCTGGTTCAGACCCGAGCCTGGCCTTAAGTGGATTCATCTGCCTTGGAACTCTAATCCCATCACTGAGGGGGACATTTTAGTCATGCAGAAACAAACATGGGCTATAAGTGGAAAAATGGATTTAAAGTAAGAAAATAACAATACATCTGCAAAAGTGTGCGGGCCGTTGAGAGCACGGCCAAGGTTGATTCCTAGTGTTGTCTGAAGTTGGTGTTCTTGGAAAATAAGTAACAACGGCTTGCGTTCCAGGATGTAAATAATGAGAAAAAGAAAGACGGAAATCCAAAGCAAGAACATAACATAACATAATCAGCACCCTTGTCTCATTGAAAGACTCCCAAATGCACACATTTCCCCTCCTTCTGTGGAGACAAAGCAGCTGAACAGGGCTGCAGACTGAAGCCACACCCACACACGTTCCACCCAGCGAGGTCATTGGATTACAACTCATTGCGAATGCTACGGGTGACCCATTTTTCACACAGATGTGCCAAGCCAAGGTGCAACCCATACTAGTATCAGGACCAGCGACTCCTACTGAGTGTGAAACATGCCCTCTGGTTTATTAATGACAAATATCCTTTGTATTTCACTATATTGCCCCAGGGAGTTTGTTTGTATGTATATGCGGGTGTGTGTGTGTGTGTGTGTGGGGGGGGGGGGGGGTATGTGTGTGTGTATGTGCTTGTTTGTGTATGTTTATTTGTTTGTGTGTGTGTGGTGGGATGGAACTGAAAAGGAGGATGGTATCACTTCACCTAAAATCAGGCAACACACAAACACAGCTTGCTCTCAAACATAGCATATTTTCCCCCGGATGTTAAAGCGAGGTCCTCCAGTCGTTTATAATCAGGCAGAGTGTTTGTTTTTGGTCGGGACGTGTGGATTGGAGGAGAAGGAGCTGTTACTGTGTTGTCCAACCAATTAAAGACTTTGGCATTAGTCTGTCCCAGTGTGAGTCTGCATTAACAGCCCCGCCGCTATCTGGCAGAACATCTGCTAGGAAGCGCTCCAAAACCAGAACCATAATACCCTGTCAGCGTCCAACCGCAGTCAATTCCTGCTTTTGTCTCTTTGTTGAAGAAGAAGCGAAGAGTGAGATGTGTGTTTTTACTCCCGCCCGTTTTACTTATTTTAATTTGCAAACTCTATTCATTCCACCTTTTTTTTAAATTGCACGTTAAAAGGTACCGCTTCCCATTCGGGATCCACGGAGGCTGAGTAACCACCATCAAACTAACGCACTAGGCACAATAACATCGCTCAAACTAATCCTCTTACTGTCAGACATAGTTTCCTCCCGAGCATCAGTCGAGCGCCAGGCCCGGTGTGCTCGCCGGGCAAAACGCGTGCCCCGATTGCCGCCGCTGCCACGGATCTGTTAACCCCCCCCCGTCATTTTACACCCCCCTTCCATTTACACGGCTTTGCGTCACTGTTTAAAAAAAAAACGCTTTAAAGACACATGTTAAATCAGTACCTGCGGCGGAGGCAATCAGCCCTGATTTTGTGCATGCCTGACATAGCCCTTGACAGTTGGCCAGCCCTCACTTTGGCTCTGAGAGCTGCAGCCAGGGTTGCCAGATTGGGCGGGGAAATCGGTCCCAATCTGGCAACGCTGGCTGCAAGCGACGGTGGTGGAGGAGGGTGGTGGTGGTGGTGGTGGAGTGGGGGGGAGGTGTGGGGTTGACAGAGGTAATAATTACCTTCCCAACCCATCTCTTTCCACACTTCCTTTCTCGCCGATCGACCAAAGACTTGCTTAATTTTAGCCGCCGTCGCTGACACATGCAGACAACGGTGTCTGACATGGATTAATTACCGTCTCTCCCGCGGCCACGGCTTTTTGAAGTGACAGCACCTTCACACGCATGTGCGCGCGCACACACACACACACACACACACACACACACACACACACACACACACACACACACACACACACACAATGAATTTCACCCCATCCTCATTGAGTGTGTAAGGCCGACCGTCCCTCCGTCTCTCACTCCCCCCCCCCCCCCCCCCCCCCCCAGTCCCCTCGAAATGCTCCACTATCTTCTCAGCGACACTCCCTCCCTCAATCCCCTGCCTCCTTTTTATCCCCTCCTCACCACTCCATCGCTCTTGAAGACCCACTCGGCTCCGCAGAGGCGATTGTGGGCCTACTCTGAGGCTCCCTGCTTTCCATCCCCTTTTCAGAACGCACCCTCTCTCGCCCCTCTCTCGCCCCTCTCTCTTCCCCTCTCTTGTCCCTTTCTCTCACGCTCTCTGTTCCCGTTCCACAATGCTTCAAACCGCGTGCAGAAATGGCACCGCCGGGGACATCTCCTTCTCCACCACAATTTCCTAGTGTAGATTGGAGTTGACAAGATAAAAAAAAATGCCAGAAAGAGTGAGAGAGCGAGAGGTAGCGAGAGAGAGGGGAGAGTGATTGAAGATTTCTTTCAGTCGTGCATCACCTGCAGAGCCCAACATTCACCCTGGGGACATTTTGTCGTTAGTGGAATTGTGATTGCACCTTCACTCCCTCTGAAGATGCCCTGCGGAGATGGTCAAAAGCAGAAAAACGTTCGAAGAGAAAGGCAGGACTGTTTCACCTTCTGCTTCCGGTTCCTGGGACGATCGCCGCTTGTTGTAAATGTGTTTTTCTGGTTTGATCTTGTGCAGCAAGAAATAGCTTTTGTCTTTTTAATTTATTTTTAGGGGGTGATTTCAGTTATTGTGTAATTCAATTGTAAACCGTTTAGATTTTAAATTTAAGTTAAGTTTCAACTGCATTATAAGGGCAAGTGGACGAGCATTCTGTGTCAGAGATGTAACACAAAAAAACAAGTATTTGATGATCTCTTCAGTTATCGGTTACGTATTTGGTATTATTGATGTTTCATTTGTTGACACTCTTTAACCCAGAACCGGTGATGCCAGACTCTGAGATTTTAAATCTCTACAAGCAAAGTGCGTGAACCGCTTGTCCACAGTGACAGTAACGGCAAAAGAGTGACTTTTAACGACATGGCTGTGAGTGAATTCTCTGCTCTCTACGAATGACTTAAAACACTCCCTCGGTTAGTGTCAGGCAAAACAAGTGAGGATACATTGAGAGGATTGTGAAATCAGGGTGGACCAACACAAAGTCAGCACTGTTGCTCCTGGCGTAATTGGAGGCACCACTTCAATTTCGGCGGCGCCAATTTCGGCGACTGCGAGGAAATGCCATGCTTACTCTCCCATTACTCGCATTCTCTACCGAAAACATCCTCGAAGACGGCGCACATTTTTATTCATCCCCTGCAACCCCTTGCTGACAAAAAAGTGTTTAGGATATCACATTCCTCTAAATTGGGAAAATATTAATAATTCTGCATTGTGAATAATGCAGTGCTGTAATGCTCATCCACTTAAAAGCAACATGCCGCCTCCGATAACAAAGGCCTTCCTACCAAACAACCAATGAGGATGCATGTGGGCGAGATAATTGCACTGGAGTCAGGCCCAGTGTGGGCAGGTATATTGTTAAGGGGGACCCTCATTAGGACACGAGTAAGCCCCATCCGCAAAGAAGAAAACATTAAATAATAATAAGTCACTCTGCAGGATAATTTAGCGGGCGAAATATAATAAATAAAAAAGCACATAATAAGCCCCTTGGTCCTGATTTTACTGCCACACCTCCAGACTAGAGCTAATGGGCTATCCCAAAGCTGTTTCAAGATCCCCCCCACACATCACACAAGAGTGTGGGTGGACCATCTAGGTAAAGATAGGTATAGGTATAGATAGGTAGTAGATTTATATCTATTTATACTCTTTGTTGTTCTTGTCATCTCTCTCAGTCAGTCCTCTCCATATCATTCTCAATCTCCAAGCCAGCCTCCCTATCTGTCTTCAGGGGCTTGCAGAGACAAGAGAGGGGTAAGAGATAAGGAAGGAATCACGTAGTATTTGAGCAATGCATTGTCCATTTACACTGTATTGTCCCGTCTCTCTGTTTGACTCTGTTGATAATGAGGGCTGAGCATAATGGCATCATTTTGTATTTCTCTTCCTTGTCTGGAAAAAAGGGTGTATAGCTTTATTTTTCTTCTATTTAACAAAGAAGTGTTCTCCCCCAAAACAAGCTCTCTGGCTCAGTCTTTATCCCTGCTTCCCCAGTGTCTTCAAGCCTTTATCTAGTCCCCTGAGACTTTTCTTTCTTTCTTTCTTTCTTTCCGTCTTTCTTTCTTTCTTTCTTTCTTTCTTTCTTTCTTTCTTTCTTTCTTTCATTCTTTCGTTCTCCTCCCCCTCTTCTCTCCCCTTCTTCAGCTCTGGACTTCATCTCAACAAGTTCTGCTATCTGTTTTTCTGGTCCCTCGGCCAGCGACTCAGCCTTGGGCCTCGTATTGTGTGGTTTGTCGTGTGGTGCAAGGGATTGCGGGAAGTCTCGCGTGTGGGTGGGGGCTTGCAGCGCTTGCAGAATGCCGGCCATACTACAAAAGTAGAATGGCCTGCAATCAGCCAATGCGATTGGACAATTGACATTCAGTGTGTAAAGGTGGACCATACGGACTCTTGAATTTAATTCCCTGTTTCTAAGCTCTTCCATCCACAACGTGGTAAATTCCCACAAGCAGCCACTAGAGATGACCCTGGGGGCAATGCCATGTATTCTTAATCACAAGACATTGCCTCCGGTCCAGCCGGGCCGTACTGCCTACCTGTGCATCTGATCGCCCTGTTCAGCTGTGATTGGCTTGGCCATTTCTAAAGAGGATCAGTGACCAATAGTGGGGCTCCTGTGTCAGTCACCGCCTTTGGAATGGCTGTGAAAAAGTCTTATTCTCTGCTTGCGCACCTGTAGTAATCTATGGCAATTTCTCTTATCCCATCTACATTTGTATTAACTCGATATATTGCCAAGGACTCTTTTGTCCCACTTGAGGGAGCGCAGTGATAAGCCTAATGAATTGGAGGGGGGGGGGGCACTGTTTCTGTGCAGCCATGGCGTCTAGTAAGGAGTAGAAGAGCCCCCCCCGCCCTACCCCACACTCAAAAACACAAACACCTCACTTGCATCCAAAAAGTCTTTGACAAGTCTGCATAAGAAGCAGGTAGAGAGGAGCGAAGCAGAGAGTGTGGCTCTGGTATTTTTTTTCTGAGAGAGAGAGAGCGAGAGAGAGAGAGAGAGAGAGAGAATATATATCTCTCTCGCCGTACGTCTGTCGAAGTCTGTTTGCTCAGCTTGTGTACCGACAGCAGCGTGATCCGAACTGCCAACAACATCTTTGTTAGATAGTTGACTTTTCTTTAAAGATGGTCAGAAAAGGACGCATTTCATGGTGTGCTGCAATTGATCTGTGATGACCCCAGGGGGAGCAAAGTATACAGCGAATTAGTGAGCTGTCACGTCAGTAGACATCAGCAACATAACCTATTTTTCTTTCCCATTCGCAACCCAAATATTGTTATCTTGTACCTACCGGCCTGCTTTGAGCCCGTCCCCCATTTCACCCGTCACATTTACATACTTAATGCATTTAAATATAATAACGTATCATCATAGCTTGCGTCAACGTCTATTCCAACCCAATCAACGAAAAATAGGGGAAAAGCCGATTAGGCTGAGCTGATCAACTGACATAAATATGCCTGTGGATCACCGCGGAGCTGATAGCAGGGCACCGAGGCGCAATGTTGACTCTGACTGGTGCAGGGGACGGGAGATAGCGCTGTCACATCCCCATCGCTTTCCTCACCCACCTCTCTCCCCGAGCCCCACACACAGACAAAACGAAGGCAACAAGGATTCAAGTCAAGGGAAACTGTTTTTTTCTTCCTTTACGCTTTTTCTTTTCCGTGCAACGCGGCTTACCGTCCATCAAGATTAAAAAATGTTAATGTTTTCCAAAGTGAAAATGCTAAATAAAAAACCTGGGGAACTTTCAATAACCTCTTTTCAATAAACCACAACACCGATACGGTCTTTCATGTTGTGCGGTTTTAATCCAGGTTTTATTATTTTGAAGGGTTGCTTGCTTGGTCTCCATACTTCTGAGGATATGTTTACCCGAAGAACTCTTATGATGGACCAACATGGTTTCTGTCCACTGTAATGACCCTGTCTGACCTGCTCTTTCTTCTGCCTTGCTAGGCCCAGTACCCGGACAAGGGGGAAATCGAGCTGTCATCCGATGACCTGCGATTGGTGCTAAGAGTGGAACGGAATCAGTAAGTACTCTTTGACAAATGACAGATCCGCCTTTTTATTTCAAACTTTAATAAGCTCTCGACTATCTTCCATGCATGGAGTAAACCGCAAGGCAGATTTTAAACCGTGAGACTGATTTTGACACAATTGACACAAAACCGCCCATGCTAACTGTGTTTGTTGTCGCTTTTTGGCATTTGTCAAAGTAACCTACATTGTGAGGATGCTGACAAAAGTAACAAGGAACAGTTTGCTGTTCTCGGGAAAACTATTGAGACGAATAGGCACAAGTCAACAACCCAGGCACAGCAAACCTTCAGCGTCTTACGTCGCAACTTTAGTCTCCCTACTCTGTACAATTTACTTCAAATAAGTCCAAATTAATAAATACCCTGCAATGATCCTGTGCAAAGGGTAGTTCTCTTATTGGACGTTACCTAAAAGATGAGGTAAGTTTTCATAGCGAATGCTAGGTCTCCGTAGCGGTATGAGTTTCGCCAATCAAATACCCCTATTAAAAGGGCCAGGCGTTAGGTCATCAGAATTGGACCGTCGTCCACCTGAGCTCATCTCTCACTCAACATATGTCGGTTCAACAGGGTTTCAACACAAGCCAGTGCAACATCGCACGGTGCATTTGATTAATACAAACCCAACTCTCGATCAAGGATCGGAATGCACTCAGTAACCAATCATAAATCTGCATTTTTTTATTTCAAGCACTTTTCTATGACGGCATGAAAAATGTATTCAATCACTGGGTCTACAACTCAGTATCAAAGCCCCCCCTCCCTCATATCTGCACTCGCAGCCGTTCCGTGATTGGGCGACACTAAGATACCGGAATCTCCCTCGAGGCTACGTGTTTATCTATGAATCAAACAATCCGTTTCATGTAAACCAAATGTAATTCAGGGCAGATACAGTTGAACATAATAGCATCACAAAATTAAAACGCTATCCCCAAGCCCTGCCGACTGGGCCATTTACTCCCTCTGAACAGATCCTGTGGTACAACTCCCAATTCAGATCTTAATCCGATCTTTTGGGAACAATATCGGTAATGTTTGTCGGTTGGTTTTGATTTGATTTAGCAAGCTGTGACACTCAGGACTCGGGACACACCCGGGAAAAGTGCAGCGGCCTCACTTCTCAGCGTGCTAAATCTTCATAAAGTAAAATATGTATGACAGTGCAAACCAAGTCAAATGGGTTTCCAGTGTATGGTCTTCTGTCTGGGTATTCCAGACTTCATCATGTCCCCCCGCAACAGACGTCTGACTGTCTGTCTTCATGGAGAATAGCTTTACATCCCTACTCCCACGTCGCTACTCCCTGGCCAACCGTCCGCGTCACGGCCAGTGACATCTGGGAGGCCTTGACACGCTTTCCCACTATCCTTCGGGCAGCAAACAAGCGAGATAGCAAAGGGACGTTATAAAAAGAGGAAAATAAGATGGAAATTGGAGGACGGGGGCACTGCAGAAGAGATAGCTGAAATTAATTATTTACCACCAAATAGCTTTTATCTTCTTGTGCATTTCTTATACGACGCCTTTTCCATTACCTCTTCAACGCTTTTTAATTAAACTCGGCCACCTGTAATGTCCGTCCCTTCTCTCTCTGAAATATATGCCTAGACACATATCTGCTTATGTCCTAAGGAGATTAAAATGACTTCTCGACAGCTGCCTCCTCATGAAATATCCTCAGATTAAAGATGGAGCAGATTGTTACGGAACGGGCACAAAGGCCCAAAGCGCCCGTCCCGTTACATGTGAAAGGTATCTCAAAGGCCTCTATTTGTTCTATAGGAACCACACACACTGCACTATTCTCCTCTCTTAAGTTTGGCACCTGCTGAGCATCTACCAAAGTACACTTCAGACTTCCACTCATCGCTCCTCTTGTGGTTCCTTTCTTCCTGAAGCGATGAGAGAGAGAGAGAGAGAGAGAGAGAGAGAGAGAGAGAGAGAGAGAGAGAGAGAGAACAATCAAGTTTTCTTTTTCAGCCCTGGGCCGGCAGGGCAATGTCATCCCCATGGAAACATAACCACGGCAACGCCAAACATTTGATTCCAGCCCCCCCCTCGTTCAAGGCTGAGCTTTAACTGCTTCCTATTTGCTGCTGCGGACAGGGGGCCTGGGACGGGGGAGACTGACGCTCCTCAGGGGCGGAAAAGAGAGAGGATGAGGCTAATCGGAATTAGCAGGCAGCTCCGCAGGGGGCGGCTGGTTCAAGGCCAGCAGAGGTTACCCTCCACCCCGCGATAACATCAAGACACGCTTAGCTCTGTCTCCCTGTCCTGCTCTCCTTTCCCTGTTCCTCTCTCTTGCTCTGTCCCCGTCTCTTGCTCTCCCTATGCTCTTTCGCTCTCTCACTCTCTCTATCTTCCTTTTGATCTCCTCGCTCTCGCTTGCGCACTCTCTCCCTCTCTCTCTCTCTCTCTCTCTCTCTCTCTCTCTCTCTCTCTCTCTCTCTCTCTCTCCTTCTCGCTCTCTCTCCCTCACTTTCTCTCTCTCTCTCTCTCTCTCCCTCTCTCTCTCTCTCTCTCTCTCTCTCTCTCTCCTTCTCGCTCTCTCTCTCCCTCACTTTCTCTCTCTCTCTCTCTCTCCCTCACTTTCTCTCTCTCTCTCTCTCTCTCCCTCTCTCTCTCTCTCTCTCTCTCTCTTTCTCTCTCTCTCACTCTCGTACTTCCACATTAGCAAAGGAGACGTGAGGAGACTCACAAGGTGGGAGCACTTAGCATGCTCGCGAGTCATTGAAGGTGGTGAGGAGGACATGTCTCTCCGCCACCTCCACCATGTCCACGGTGGGCCGATTATTTGGGGGTGGGCATGAACCCGTAAAGCCACACAGAGGACACTGTGTTAGGAGTAAGACCACAGGATCAGCCAATAATCCTTTGCTTACTTGATTTGGGAGAATGCCATGCGGTGATGTGCTGGCTGGTCTCCTTATAGAGGGACAGGGAGTTTACAGGCCCCCCATAAGCAGGTATTTGAACCATGCAGAGCCACAGGAATTTTAACCTTGTTTGTGGACAAGGACAACGGACAGACGTCTTCAGACACGTTTCCCCAACTCGAACATTCTTCGTTGTTGTTGTTTTTCCAAAGCCAAGGGGAAGTCGAGCCATGCATTGACATTGAGTCAGCATAGGGTCCGAGTTGTCTTGGAAACAGTGGCTTTTGGTTACAGAAAATAAATACAGGGAATTGATACGCTGACCGGGTTGATTGAGGTGGGATTGAGGGTGGAGGTGTCGGATTGGGAGAGCCAGCGTGGACGTCAGCGCAAGGGTTGAATAGAAACGAAAGGACGGAAAATAAATACGTCTTATTTTATTCAGCAGCGGTGGACCGGGAGGAGCCCTCGTGGTTCATGTTGCCTGGGCGATGGTCTGAGCGGCTGGACGTTGGCTTACATCACTCACTGTTTGTATTCGCTGCGGCAGTGAGTGTTTTTGTCCATACGGCACCGAAATATAGGTCAAAGTGTATCTGAGGGCTGAGCCAGGCCTGGGAGTGCTGAATGCAGCGGCTCTCTTGATGTGCTTCCGATCAGAGGGGGAGGCGCTCTCCGCACGCTGTACACAGACGACGAGTTAGGCTTTCTAGTTCACTTCACGCCTTTTCAGTTCTTTCTCCCTTTTTGAATGTGAAATGCGAATGTACCAAAGAGCAAGGGCATCTTAAGGGAGAGTTGGGGGGTGGGGGGTTGTGGTTGAGGAAACACTGGGCTAGTGTTGGGGAATGGAGTGGGTTTTCACTCTGATTAATAGACCCCTCAGATACCCCCCCAAACCCGCTATGCTCCGAGTGGAACATGGCTGGAGCTCCAAGAAAATAAGTAGGCCAGTAGGGGGAGAGAGATTGAGATAGATAGAGAGAACGAGAGAGCGAGGGAGAGAGGGAGAGAGGGAGAAAGGGAGAGAGAGAGAGAGACAGAGACGGAGAGGGAGAGGGAGAGGGAGAGAGAGAGACAGAGAGACAGAGAGAGTGTGGGTGTGGGGGGAGTTTTGGGGGAGGCATCGCTGGAATGCCAGCTGACGCAAGGCTGCGCAAATCTGTCCCCCTTTCCTCCCGCTGTATAATATCTGGGGCTGACGCGTGATCCAGTTGAAACAAGGGGGACGGGACCAAAACAAACTAACAGCCCATTCCGGTCGGATGACTCATCCGCTGAGGGTTTGGGGTCTGTTTGCGAGCCTCCTTTGAGCGGAGATAAAAGGGCGGCCGCTGCCTCGACGTCTGGAGACGTCAACTGCCTTGGATGGCTTTTGTGGCGCAACGCCACAAAAGGAACCTTTGTTGTCCTGCTGGTTAAATTGGCCCCCTAATAAAAGGGATTTTACTTTGCTGCAGCTAAAAGTTTGTACAAGAAAAGCGGAAGGTGAAAAACACACTGTACTGTGCTGTGTAACAATAAGCACTATTCTTTGAAGACTTTTTATTCTTGTGCTGCATCTTTGTAACTTTCTATCTGTGCGTGTGTGCCTGTGTGTGTGTGTGTGTGTGTCTCTGTGTGCGTGTGTCTGCATGTGCGTGTGTGTGTCTGTGCCTGCGTGCGTGTCTGTGTGTGTGTGTGTCTGTATTGGCGCGTGTGTGTGTGTGGTTGTGTGAGGCCAACCACTGGCCTCAGGGTTCATGGGATGAGGATATACGGGCTGTGACATCATGGGAGGCTATAAAGCTGTAAGGGTTTGATCAGGTAATACGCAAACACCGAAATAACGATGGGCAATGCTTTGATCACGCCATGAGAACCACAACCTCGGCTTGAGCTGCTCACATATCCTCCGCTGGAAGTCCAGGGCTGTAATCTCGACAAGCTTTTAATTAGGGCCCAAATCTGAGAGCTCAAAATCTTTCATTAAAGAAATATATTTTCTTTCATGAAAAAAAGCTTGGTTCAGTTGGAATATTTGAAAGCACCATCCTGGCAAACGGCTGGAATATTGGACCCCAGATATCCATTGACAAACGGGATGTGTTTTCTCCCCCCAGCACTTGGCTGAGATTCCACAGCACCTCTGCCATAATCGTTGATTAAAATCAATAATGAGCTTTGTCTCGTTAATCTGCCCTAATCCTGCCCTGGCTGCGAGTCAAAGCGAGAGTGGTTTCTCGGGGCTGGGGGGGGCATGCACAATCTGCCCATCTCCCCACACCGGGTGCTGCAAACGCTGAGGTGTGCAACCACTGATGCAACACCTGTATTGAGACGTGTCCACACACACACAAACACCCGCACACGCACACACACACACACACACACACACACACACACACACACACACACACACACACACACACACACACACACGAGAAACAAAATCAAAACCTCCATGTAGAGGTTTGAGTGAATTCTTCATTTCTTCAAAATTATTCACGTAACGTGTTGTTGAATTATAGCTGGCTGATGTTGCGTGACTTGGAAATTCAGTCGTAATATCTTCATAGTTACTTGTTCTGATACTTCAATCCCGTGTATTGGCACTTAAAAATAATGCCCCCATTCTTCTAAATGTAATTTGTGAGATCATCGATTGCAGTTTTGTGATTATATTGCCGATACTGATGCTGTTTCTGACTTAAGATGGATGGATTTGACTTTGAAATGTAGCGAATAGGAAAAGTAGTTTTTTCAAATCGGCAATGTGTTTCCTTTCCTGTATTACATATGCATTATAAACACAGAGAGCCACAACACTTTGAGATAATGTCAAAAAAGGATGACTCAGTGCCTATTAATATCATGTGCACTGCACATTAATTAATTTGTTTTAAGGCACCGGAAAGTCAATGATGCAATTTAACAAGATCAAAAAACATTGTTATGGGTGTACCCCGGTGGCTCACCAGGTAGAGCGAGTACCAATTACCATTAAGGCTTAATCCCCATCGCAGCGACCCGGGTTCGATTCCAGCCTGTGGTCCTTTGCTGCATGTCCTCCCCTCTCTCTCCCATACCTTCCTGTCTATCTCACTCTATAATAAAGCATACAAATGCAAAAATAAATCTTTAAAAGAACGTTGTGGTGGACGGGAGGTGGGCATGTTGCATTCATACCAAATCACTCACCCTCATGACCCAGCGTCGCTCTGCAACCAAGGGTCTGACCGGGCCCTGGCTCCGGCGGAATAGAAAGGACCTTTGGAAAAGTTTTGAAAAGCCACAAGGTTGGCTCCGTGGCTACGGGGGTTTGGCTGAACAGAGAGGTGAGCGCGGAGAAGGAGGCGAGGTAGATGCAGGGAGTAGAACGAGGGAGAGGGGGAGAGAGGCAGTGGGAGAGAGGGAGAGGAAGAGGGAGAGGAAGAGAGGGGTAGAGAGAGAGATGGAGAGAGAGAGAGAGGGAGAGAGGGGGAGAGAGAGAGAGAGAGAGGGCAATGGGGAGAGGGAGAGAGGAAGAGAGGGGGAAAGAGAGAGAGAGAGGGAGAGGAAGAGGGAGAGCGGAAGAGGGAGAGAGGGAGAGGGAGAGGGGGAGACAGAGAGAGAGAGTGGGAGAGAGGAAGAGGGAGAGAGGGAGATGGGGAGAGGGAGAGAGGGAGAGGGAGAGAGGGGGAGAGAGAGAGAGAGAGAGAGAGAGGGGAAGCGTGGACGATTACAGCAGAGCAGAGCGGAAACACAGGTGCGTGCGGGGCGGTGGGCGAGCCGGGTCACTCAGCCCCCAGCGGGACCGGTGTGCTGCCTGCGGAGACCCCCTCCGAGCCCGTTCCTGTTTACAGAGCCTGAAGGGCAAACTATGCACAGCGAGGCCGGTCCCGCTGAAACCACGGGGAATAAGTGAGGCACGGCGCCGCACCGAATAGCAATGTCGTTTCCGTGAAGTGATAGTGCAAGTGGTAAAGTGCTGAACAACAAGCCGGCTGAGCGATGAAGCTCATAAACAAATTTGATTTTTTACTTTATCCACGCAAACACGGATATACGTATGTACGCACACACTGAAGTACACAACCTTTCAGTCTTTTTTATTTTGTTTTAAACGTCTCCGAAGGCAACACAGGTCCGTCGGTCTAAGGTCTGACCGTCCCGACGATGTTCTTGTTGCAAAGTGCAGGAACCTGTCTTGAAGGTGACATATTATACCACCAGGTGCGAGTGTGTTTAGCCGTCACAAGCCGTTTTGAAAATCTGCCTCTTCTGACCTCACAATTGGGCGTGTCCACCTAGATGTGTGCTGGATGGATCAATCTACCAGCCTATCCAGTGGACTGTAGCAAACGTTGCTCATCCACTGTATCCGTCAAACATCTAGGTGGACACTCCCACCTGTGATGTCAGAAGAGGCAGATTTTCAAAACGGCTTGTAACGGCTAATCACACCCACACCTGGTGGTATAATGGGTCACCTTTAAGCCTCTCGTGTTGTTCCGCGCCGCACCTGCTCAGTGGAGAACGACCAGCAGCAGCTACAGTCTGCCACTTTGAATCCCTTCCTCTACGGCCCTGGATGTCTTCCTTCCAACCGCCGGCACCCGCAGCAATGACTCAGCCAATCAGATCGGCGGCGTCGTTAGCATAATTATTGGAATCAGCTGTGACAGTGCATTGTCGGGAACTAACACAGCCCGCTCCACGGAGTCGCCGACGCGCGACAGGAGCGAACCTGACTGTTGTAAATCATTTCTCCCTCGGCGTGTCTTCAAAGACGCCCGCGCAAAATGTTAAATGAAACACATGATGCCGAAAAGCGTGAACTGTAACAAACACTTGCCCCCCCCCCCCCAGCGGCGAGCGAGGTCGTGAGGCTGACCGTGTGTCACGTCGGGGCCTCGCTTCACAGTGTGGTGGCAAGCCGCGAACGCCTGTCGGGTCCCCACTCGACAAACACAGCGAGCAAGCACACGCACACAGGCAAACATGCAAGCAGAGACACAGATGCAAACAGGCACACACACACACACACACACACACACAAAGACACAGTCACACACACACACACACACACACACGCACACATGCACACACACAGGCACAAACAGGTACGCACAGGCACAAACACGCACGCACGCACACCCACACATATAAACACGCACGCACATAGGCACAAACACGCACACACAAACACACACAAAGACTCACATACACGCAGGCGTTGTGTTTGTTGTCGGTGGTCAGATTTCTCTCAGCTGGGGCTTTCAAGGTCCTGACTGTGTGTACTTGTGAAAGTGTACTTGTGAAACCCTAGTGGTTGTCCTTCACCTTGTTTGTGGTGTGATGGTTTTGTTGGATACGATGCAGGCTGCCAGACAGTTTAAAAGGTTGTGGCCACTATGCATTTGTACTGCGTAATGTGTAGTATACACATTTTTGTAAACATTTACAAATACAAAATGACCCTTTTGCAGCGTAGACATATCCTATCTACTTAGTATACAAAAGTAATCATTCATTCCGATTGGTGAAACCAGCCAAGGATAACATCAGACTATGGGCTGTACTCTTGTTTGTATGAGTTATCTGTTTGTATATTCTAAGTTGCTTACCAAGCACATGGATTCATGCACCCTCTATCTGCTGCAGGTAAGACTCGAAAGTTTTTTGGAAAACAAACCGTCCAGCAACAACAACAACAACATCAACAATGACAACAAACGACAACGTCCCCTCCCACTCGGCCCCCTTGCTACGGCGCTGCATTTCGCGCATCGCTGATTGACAGGCGTGATGGATTCCCTGGACCAATCAGGGAAGAGTAGCCCTGATTGGTTAGGAATAAGCTGGTAAATCCTAAACCTTACCTACAGTACCTTTAAATGAGGCTCTTGCTCTTGGTCTTGAGAATAGAGGAGAGAAAATCGGATAATTACACCATCTCTCCCTTCGTACTACGGACACATAAATTATTTAGCACAAGAACAAATTACGTGTCCGCGAATTGTATTTCTATAAATCTTTCATACACGAATGCAAACATAGAGCAGGGTAGATTTGCTAAGCCTCCCTTCTCGACGATACCTTTCTCCCAGGTTATAGTTTGTTTGGTTGGTTGTTAGCTTATCTCCCCCTCCCCCCCACCCCTTCCAGCTTGGAGCCGTGCCCTGGCCTTCCCTCCCTACCCCCACCCTTTCAACGTCCTGATGAATGCTTATCTGTCTCTTCCACAACATGTTGGCTTCTCCGTCCTCACAGACCCAGAGACCAGCCAGCAGCTCCTAATTACACAACTCCTCCCCCCGGCCGCGAAGCTCTGAGCACCTTGCGAGTTTTCCTCCTCCTCGAGTTTCGGTTGATAAAGCACTGCTGCGTTTCCGTCCCAGTTAAGCACAGCGTGATTTGTTGTTTGCTCTTCAATGAATGGATGACTTTATAGATCTATTTTTTTCGGGTTCAGTCGTAAAAAAAAAGATAAAAACAACCTAAACAAATCAACCTAGGAAGAGCTTTTACTGGTCTTTGGAGGATTCATCCCCCTGCACACTAGACGTCAACAATGTGCCTCTTTCTGACCGTGTTCAGATACTATACCTGGTGCAGATGTCTGACCATGTAAAGATATGATGCAGATCTACTATGCTCTACATATAACACTGTATAGATGGTAAACCTGCTGGAGATGTCTGACCATGTAATGATATGATACAGATTATACTACAGTATACTCTACACATACAACTATCATAGCCTTTCCAGTTGTCTTCTATTATCACGTAAAAAAGGCTTGGTTTAGCATTGAAACAGCTCTGTGTAGAACTCAATAGCACCCTGGTGGACCACAAAAGATAAAGTATTTACTGTATAAGTGAGTGTGTCTCCTTTTCCCTCCTCTTGCCCCGTCCTCTCTGCTGTTGGTCCAAATTATCCCATTGGATGCATTGACAGGATGACAGGATAGTTAGCTCTATCAAATCTCTCTCTCTCTCTCTCTCTCGCTCTCTCTCTCTCTCTGTCTCTCTCTCTCGCTGTTTGTGTGAATGATGCAATGAGTAACCAGCGTGGCTCGTCTTGCATTTCAAGACCCCCCCACCCCCTCGCTGTCTTTGGCTCGCCTCATTTTCCCGCCCGTCAGCCGGAGCTTTGCATCAAGCGCGCCGCCCACTGTGATCTCCGCCACACCTCTTCTTCATCAAGAGTTCCGCGCCGTTTGTAGTCCGTCGTACCCCCCCCCCCCCCGTTAGAGGGAGAGGAGAGGAGACCAGGGGGCAGGCCCGGCTGCTAACTAGAGGAAACGCATCGTTTTGGAATGAGGCCCATTTGGGAGGTCGCCCTGATGGGGGTGGTGTGGGTGGAGGGTTAGGGCAAACTTGAGGCTGTGTGTGTGTGTGTGTGTGTGTGTGTGTGTGTGCGTGTGTGTTGACTGGGGGTTGGGTATTAAACATGGGTATGATTTTGACGGTCTGAAAGAGTTCAGCGAGTTGAACGACCACAGATGGTCACATTTAGGATCTGGCAAACTGCATGAGAAAATAGAAGAAAGTATGTGTGTGTGCGTGTGTTTTTGTGCGGGGGTGGGAGGTTGGGGGTTGGGTTTGGGGGTGTTTATGTGTAAAATTGTTTCCTACACTCGGTCACTAGGTCATTGGGAACACACACACACACACACACACACACACACACACGCACACACACAAAATCCATGACAGGATGCAAACACACTGTAGACGCAGTGTATGTGAGCCAGCGCTTGGCAGCAGGTCTATAGACATAACCAGCAGCTGGTCCGTCTCTGTCCAGGCCCATTACATCTGCCCCAGCCGCTATTGCAGGACGGAGTATCAACAAAAGAGGAAAGATCCCATTATAGATCAGTCTGCTTAGGCTCCTTTATTATAGTGTGTGTGTATATTGAAGGGGGGGGGGGGGGGGGAGGCAGGAAAGGAGTAGATATTTCACAATGTAAACATAACACGTTATTACTACCGTATCAGAGGATGACCAGGTGACCCGCAATGTCCACGCCAAAACCAATAAGGCCTATCAATCACACCGCAAAGGCGTGCATTGCAAAGACCCAAACAGCGGCGTCAACAACTTATCGAGGCGGTTGGTGCCTGCCCACCCCCCTTGCCCCGCTCATATTTTTCCCGAAAAAACATTTGAACGGTGCTGAAATGCAAAAGAAGCGGGAATGAATGAGACAAATTAGAATTAGAGATCCACATCGCTGGGGTTTGCAGCTGACGTCCACATCTCTCCTGCGTTCATCGCCCACCTTGTAGGAAACAAGCATTTTCTTTCCCACCCCGCTTCAAAGTTAGAATTCATTTTAAATCCTTTATTTTTTATTCTGCTGGGCAATTGCTATTTATGGACTGCTTAACAAAGAGGGCCCCGAAGCCGGGGTAAAACATATTGAGTCCATTACCATTAAATGTTATTATTCTGCTCTGTGTGAGTTAGTTATGATTGATCAGACATGTTCGACAGCAACGCCAAACCCAGGATCACATTTCTCCTGGCATCAAGCCGCCCCGGTCTTGTTTATTAATTTATTGGCGGGATCTTGAATATCACGAAAGAAAAGCACAGTCAACCGGCTTACCCATTTTTTGATCATTTATTTTTCCAGGCGTTTTGTTATTTTTGGATACCCGAGGAAAATTTTGGAGAAGTGAGTGAACAACACGTGATTCTTCAAGCCCGCAAGACACAGCCACAGAAATACATTTTGGGGAGGATTTGGTTGTTGTTGTTGTTGTTGTTTACCATGACTTTCTGCCGTTTTCAGTCAGCTCAAGTGTTATCACGGGCCAAATAGACGGCATTACCCTGTGTGCCCCTGATCTGCTGAGCTAATGCCAGGAGAGAGGGAGAGAACTGTCTCACACTTCTCTGTTCTTTAACAATGTTTTTATTCTTTATGGTGCTGCATGCAGCGCGCTAGGGGAAGCCGGATCACTCTCCTGCTCCCTTTCTCCCTCTCATCCCTCTCTCTCTATCCGTCATTCTCTCTCTCATCCCTCTCGCTAGCCCTTGATCACTCTTCTGTCTCTCGCCCTCTTTCTCTATCTTTCTGTCTCTCTATCTCTCTTCCTCCCTTTCTCTATTTCTCTCCCGCTCTCTCTATCCCTCGTTCTCTATCATCCCTCTCTCTATCCCTCCTTCACTTCTCTTTCTCTCCCTCTTTCTCTATCATTCTGTTCCTCTCGACCTCTCTCTCTTCCTCTGTCTCTCTCTCAATCGCTCTTTTTCTCTCTTTCTCTCTCTTTCTCCCTTTAACTCTCCTTTTCTACCTCCATCCCTTAATCTCCCTCTCTTGTGTCTGGTCTTCAGACATCTGTGATTGTAAATACAGGCTTTGCAGCAGCCCATAATTCCAATTTTAACGATAGTTGAGACTCTATCCTTTTTTTTATTGAAGTCAATGTGACAGTACTTTATTTTTAAGGGAGGCTTTGTTTGTAGGCAATTGCAACAGAAAAGCTCACTTCGATTTTTAGGCATTTCATTGTTGCTCAAGGAAGAATAGGTTCTGTTATTTTACCAGAATCGTGTTACTGTCACTCTTGTTTTGTACTTTTTAGTCCAGCTTGTATGGCTTTTCAATTCGTCCCAGGAGAGCCATAGAAGCATGCAAAAGAGCGGCCTAAAAAGCACTACAAAAATGCCTTGAAAATTACATTCCCGTCTCATTCATTTGACATAATCACTCAATAATTGATTGTCAATAACCTGACTTCAATAGGCTAATGTTTGGTTCTTTTCCAAACCATTAATTTGTACCCATAAGGAAAGCCCAATAGCTGAATAAAGTGAGACTATTTTAATAAAATAAATGACTAAACAAGAAGAAAAATTTGGAAAATATCAGAAGGGGGGATTGGTTTCACTTGCGTTTCCCTAAGTGAATTATACAGCGTTCTAACACAGCAACATATTGAGTCATGTTTTAATAGTGACAGAGAGAAAGCTGTTATTATCGAGTCTAGACAGAAAGATTTAATAGTGTAGCCTAAAAGTGATAGCTTTAATAGATCTGGAGGATTATCAAGCACTTCTTGACATGTCTCCTGTCATTCTGTTGTTCTGGTTTGAAATACATTTGGATCAGCTACGATAAAGACAGAAAACCTTCATTGTTATTATATGAACTCTGCATTCAAATTTTGTTCAAAGTTATTTATACAGATATACTTATCAAATCAGGATTCTGTCATGTTTATGTTATCACCTTGACAATGCTTCTGTTGTGCACCTTTTTGTTTCAGTCCTCAGAGTTTGTGAAATACATCACCCATCCACACAACTGTAGCCTGAGTGAGATGGAAGCCATGTATGCAAAGTTCTGCTGTCGTATTTCCCTCTCAAACATGACATCATCCACTCATTAGTGGGCAAATTATATCGGCCAAGCTAAAACCCTTTTTGGATTCAGCTTTTGTGAAGGCAAGAAACACAGAACAACAACGGATGCACGGCGTTCTGTACCTTTTTATTTCTGTTGAGCCATGACCTCAGCCGTGCACTAGCGTAGGAGAGTGAGGTGAGAGATGAGTGGGCGGGTGAGAGTGTGTGTGTGTGTGTGTGTGTGTGTGTGTGTGTGTGTGCGACTTTGCGGAACGCGGTGGTGGCCTCGTAGTTACTCACTTCTCGAAAGTTGCAGTTGATTTGCTGCTCGGCAACAAACACAGCACAACAGCACAACAGCCCAGCCCGCCACCAACTGACACCATTCTTTTTTAATGAGAGAAGGAGGCTCGACTCTGGCTCAGCCCAGCTGGAGGGAACCAACAGAAGGAGGTCACCATGGCGACAGGGGGGGGGGGGGGTTGGTGGTGGCTGACGGCAAGGTTGAAGCGACACCGACAGACACTCTGCGGTGTGGTAACACTCCAGTTCCCCCCTATGTTAAACCACATTTTAAATACTCTCTCAGTGGTTATGGCTAAAGCATAATCAGCTAGGTTCATAATGGTAGACAAGGGAAACAATTATTTCAGTTTTACAACCAATACACAACCTATTTTACTGTACAAGCAAAGCATGCAAACATTTTACCTCCATTGCTCAGAATATGTACAGAATATGACTTATTGTCACTTTAACTTGTTTCCATAACCACCATGATTTACCACACTACCCATGAGTCTTATCCCCAAGTTCGCATAAGCGAATGTCATTGGGTATTACGCAGGTTAAACGCAGCGCAGCAAAGTTTGCCGAGCTTAGCGTTCCAGGAACACATCGCGGGAGGCTCCTTAATTATGGAGGGGTGTTATGAGATGGCACGACGGTTCTGCTGTATATGTGCTTCAACTTTGTTTTCTGCAGAATAACATTTGACACGCATAAACCAGTAGATTGATGGGTAGACATCAATTTGGCCTACTTTATTCTTCCCCAAGGGGAATTGGTCGTTACAGTGGCAGAATAAAACTAAGCATCGATATGAGACAATGTAAAACTATGAATAGGAAATAAACAATAAGATAAAAAATAAAATGACTGTGTGTTTGTACTTACCGTTCGTGTGTTGCAGTAATATAGTATGGTATAGTAGTGATTAAGTACAGAGGTACTAGCTAGTACTAGTACCAGATTGATACATTGAGTCCACCGTTGGAGAGGGTAAAAAGTACACACCTGCACTCCAGATGGATGGTTACACTCCAGGAATAAAATATTAGTTTCCTGGCTGATTTTTTTTGTTGATAAGGTCTAGTTCATTGTTTGTTTCACACCTTGTTGTTAATGAAAATATACCGGATGAATCAGTTAGTTGATTCTAATCACCCAAAGTTGATTCTAATCACATTATACTACAATGATACTAGAAGTCATCTTACCCACAAAGTTAGTTGTGTACAACGTTTGATATTTGAGTTGTACTCCTCTTGGATTGTTACGTCAGAATCCATGACCCTCCAATATAGCTCCTGCCACTTTGTAACTCTTATTGTTCATGGCAACAGGACAGAAGTGCAGATTTCAGAAATTCTTCATTTATTGAATTATTTTAGAAAATGTATGAATTACTGTTTAGATTTTCTCCTTGAACTGAAGTGAGCATTGGAGAGGGGCAGGCAGATGCCTCACGCCCTTTCCTTTACTTTCTTAGTCATAACTGAAGTCCCAAGGGGCGGCATTAAGCTGACAACATGATACTCCTGAAAACATTGAGGGTTTTGCTGTGCACTCGACATCCACTACAACACGGCAATGAAACGACAACAATCCAAGACAGCGCTACAATAGCTACCAGGATTGGTCTGTGTCCCTGACCGAGGGATCTTATCGTTTCCTCTTTAAAATCTTTCTGCGTTTGTCTTTACATTTGAACAGAAGAGAGAGCAATTGGGCTTTTTCGCTGCGTTGAGCCAAACCAATCCAATCCAAGCCTGTTATTCATGCTTCCTCCAGAGTCCTGAGGAGCAACAAATCAAACCTGAAGAGGTGCACGGTCAAACTTCGCGCACACACGCCTACGCCATGTTTAATTTCAACGGAATCGCACGCTTACACACACACACACACACGGGCGCGCACACACGCACGCGCGCTCATGCTCACACACACACACACACATTGTTGGTTCACCCCTGTACCGTTTTGAGAGATAATTATGATTTTATTTTAGATTTTGTAGCATGTCTTAAGACTCTGGTAAGATGACACAGAGTAAGTCCACTGCTACCACACCGGCTTGCTTTGGGAGCGTTAGGGAGGAAAATCCCCATCCGTGGGGATTACGTGGGAACGTACACGGATCAGCAGCATTTTCAATTGAAATGGAGAAGGGAGGGGGAAGCCGGGGTTGTCTTGGGTGACCTTTCGGTCCAGCCCGGAGGAATGAGACTCAGGCTCCCGGAGAACCTGCCGGAATGTGACATTTGACGTGTGTGTTTCGCAGTCCGCGCTGTGTGTTTTAATCTCAGCCTTCCTGGGAAGGAAGGGATTGAATTGGACGGGACTGAGGAGCCATGATGGCGGTATCACGCTCTCTCTCTCGCTCTCACATTCTCTCCCTCTCTCTCTCTCTCTCTCTCCTTCTCCCTCTCTCTCTCTCTCTCCTTTTCTCTATCCTTCTCTCTCTCTTTTTCTCTCTCCTTCTTCCTCTCTCTCTCTCTCTCTCTCTCCTTCTCCCTCTCTCTCTCTCTCTCTCACTCGCTCTCTCTCTCTCCTTCTCTCTCTCTCTCTCTCTCTCTCTCACTCACTCTCTCTTGCTCCCTCTGTCTAAAATGGTTTCTGGGTACAGAAATTAATTTCATCCACGGAGCGCTTCACGGCGGGGCTCTGAGATGAACTGTGGTGCGAGCCTATTGCTGCCCACCTGGTCAATTCTGCCTTCATTCTTTGATTTTCAAAGCAACGCAAATTGAGTGCGAATGTGAGAGCGAGATGGATTATGATCCATTACGGACCCCCAAATGAATGGTACATAGGGCCCCGGGGCCACAAGGAAACTGGACCACTTTTTCTTTTTTTTCCCTCTGTCTCGCTCTCATACACGCACAAACAAACAAACACATGCACATACAAACACTCACACACCCAGACAGACATACAGACATAAACAGAAACACACACATACACACACACACACACACACACAGACGCATACACGAACACTCACACATACAAACACACACACAAGCATGCACACACACACACACACACACACACAGATGCAAACACAATCACACTCACACATACAAACACACACACACACACACACACACACACACACACACACAGATGCAAACACAATCACACTCACACATACAAACACACGCACAAGCACGCACGCACGCACAATCACACTGACACTCATACACACACACACACACACACACACACACAGACACACTAACAACCCCCCCCCCCCCCACACACACAGAGCAGATGATGAGGCGCTAGGAAGACACGCGATGCCGTGTCGGCGCTGACACCGCCGCTGCCCGCCCAGGGAAGCCCTGGCATTTGACGTCCCGGTGCTTTGTACGGCGGGATGACAAATGCCACGGATACCCATCCTGCTGGCTGACACATCTTTGTGGTAAAAGGTGACCTTTTCAGAGGCATCACACAGCCCCCCTCCCTCTCCCCCCCCCTTCTTCCTGGGTGCCATAGCCCCCCCTCCCCCCCCCTCCCCCCCCCCCCCTTGTGTGTGTGTGTGTGTGTGTGTGTCTGTGTTTGTGTGTGTGTGTGCATGCGGGGGGAGACGGATGATGTGTATGCGTGTGCGTGTGTGCGTGTATAGGGTGTGTGCGTGTGCGATTGTGGTTGCGTGCATGTGTGTGTGTGTGTGTGTGTGTGTGCGTGTGTGTGTGTGTGCTCCTGCAGCGGGGGAGATGTGTGGTACGCAGGAGATAGGTCAGTGGACA
>NC_136953.1:10500283-10650283 GCF_949987615.1 Pollachius pollachius | reverse complement strand
ACTGCGTCGTGGAGACGCGCGCCACCTTGTGGTTAATATCAATATTACCCGATTTCCGATTCGTTGCTTGACTAATACGCTAAACCGCCACGACCTCTCGGTCAGGAATCCACTCAGAAGCTGTCAGGACGGCCGCGGGTCTCAACCGCAGCGCCACCGGGACCCCAGACTTCACCTTAAATATCCCCTCATCATCATTTAATGTGATCGCGCACAAAGAATACGCAATTACACTAACCAGCCCCCTATCTGACATTTTACATCACACTTGTTCAAACACACACACAACCACTCACACACACACACACACACACACACAACCACACACACACACACACACACACAACCACACTTACACACTACCACACTTACACAACCACACACACAAACACACACACACACACACACACACACACGCACACGCACACAACCACACTAACACAACCACACACAACCCGACTTACACACAACCACACTTACACAACCACACACACACACAACCACACTTACACCACCACACACACACACACACACTCACTCAAGCACTCGTTGTGAGGAATGCATAACTTATGAGGGCCCTTATTACCGCTGCAGGTGGGCTGACAGCCTCACGTTAGGGGGGGGGGGGGGGGGGGGGTACATGATCGGCATGAAAGGCGAGGTGCGTTTCTCCGATGCCGGCGGAGCTGCTCGCGGAGAAAGGCACTCCCTCTTTCAGCTGTGGTCACGCCCTGACTGTGGTGTTATGATGGTTAGCGTTCGCACGCGGACATGTGCACGCACGATGTTTGATCAATGGAGACGTGTGCTCTTACTAACACACACACACACACACACACACACACACACACACAAATAAACGTATACATGTGCACACCCTACACACAATGTCTGATCAATGTGTGCTCTCGCTTACACTTCCAAACCAACACACACATACACACACACACACACACACACACACAAACACACACACACACACACACATGAACACATAAACAAGCTCACACCCATGCAAGCATACGCGCGAACACACACACACACACACACACACACACACACACACACACACACACACACAGACGGGTGGTGCCTCCTCTGTGGTGTCCCTGTGTGTTCTGTGATCTGAGATGAAGAAAACAAGGAGCCCCACCACAGCTCCACGCCCCCCACAGCCCCGCCCCGCTGGCTGCCTCCACCACAACCGCCTCCCGGAGTCATATCAATAGGCAGGGTGTGGGCATGTTAAATGTCAGGGCCGAGGTCACACTGCGGCTCACACGACCCGATAATCCATTCAGCTCTGTCCCGCAGAGACCGCGAGGAGCCCGAACCGCTCTGCTACTCGCTGCTTGGTTGCAGTTGTTTTTCTTTTTACGCTGTTTTTGTTCTACGCCGACCCCCGCTGGTTTCCGTGCGTTGCCATCGGCAGTTTTTCTTTTCTTTTTTTTACCCGCCGTTATATTTACATGTCGTTTTGTTTCGTTCCGTCGATCACGGCGTTTTCTATAAAAAGCCACCGAGACTTACGGGGAGATGGGTCATAACATGCTGATACACAACATTCAGATCTGTGTCTTTGTCCCCGGGAGATGGGGATTTAGTTCAGCGACTTGCTATCTTCAGACTGTCTATCTCTCATCATCAATCTAAATCTAAACTGGTTATTACTGGGTGTCAGAGCAACGGTTTAGGTCCTCGGGAAGCAGGAAGTCAAACTTTTCAAAATGAGGGTAACTTTTGGTATAATGTGAATAGATCTGCACATTTTATATTGGGTTGGAAGAACTGAAAAGCCAGGATTTCTGGAACAGTATTCCCAACAGGGTGTTAACAGTGTTTACATATAAATGCGTAAAACTCTACACATGTACACCACAGAGTTTACTTAAAAATAAAATATGATAAGATATACTTTATTCATCCCAGCAGGGAGAACTTGTTTGCCTTATTTGTATCCGGGATATCTGGAAGTATAACCAATGTGTCGAAAAACAAACGGTATAAGCGTCTTCCATCGTTAAATAGAGAGATTAAAGCCAATGAACATAATCACTTTCCATTGTACATTAATCATCTTGAGCATAAACAAAATCTCAAATTGAATGGCTCCAGGTTTTTTCCCCTTATCACTCCCCCTGGACAGAAAAATAAAAAGGGATAACAACCATACTGGAGAATGTTATTTCCCATTCATGCTGTCCCCAGCTCCACTAATCCAACTATGACCACGGAACAGATGATGTATCATCCGCCTCCAGCTTAGCACCCGGCCTTGTGTTTGGGGCTTTCTGAAAGGGGCTTTTCCGCCTCCGTCGTCCGTGTCTGCCCGCCGCGTGTCCCCAAACGAGCGGAGGTGCTGCGCCCGGGGTTTTAGAGGGCGAAGTTGTCCGTCACACAATTGTTTTGTGTCTGGGCTGTGAATGAGCGCTGAATTAAATTAGCTAATTTCACGCTCTGCTAGGCAGACCCGGCCCGGGGAGTCCAGACGGAATAGTCATAAATGGATACCTCTTGTACCTTATATTACCGGGTGACATGTACCGGGAAGGGGGCTGTGGGGGCTTGCTGGCGACAGCTCGCTTGTGTAAACCACTTCGGTTCGGAATACAAAGAGGGTTGTTATTTCGGGATGCCGTTTGTCGGGGCGAGCGTACTTTGTCGTTCCGAGGGTTTAATGTGCCCGGGCGTTGTGACCTTGTTTTTGGGTGATGAAACGAGGGGTGTGTGCGCAACGCGGTTCTGCGTGTCTCTTTTTAAATAGGCATTGAGATCGGGGTTTCATAGTGCGTCGGTATTAGAGAGCGTTTTTCTTCGGGAAATATATCGGATACCCAAATTTTGCAGAATATCAAATATTTAGAACAGAAATATATATATTGATATCTTGTCAATCGTCAATAAGTGTAAAGAAATACTTAAATATAACAATCAAAAGTAAATGGTGTTGCCTTATCCTGTCCTTTACGTGATGGAAAGTAGTTTTGGTGCATTGGCAGTTTCTTTCTTTCTTTCTTTTGTTCATGGAGAGTTATTTTAAGGTTGCGTGTCTGAAGGTTTTTTCTTTAGGACACTGACGTCCTTAAATGTGCTTAAAGGTGGCATCTTCTGTTTTTGTCCTCCAAAAACATAGGAAGGATTTCTCTCCGGAAACATACACAAAATGTGCCTGATTTCGTTCTGCACATTACACGTTTATTTTGTATACGTCTCCTGTAATCCCACTCCACCACACTTCCATTCACAACAAAAACAAGCTCATTTAAAAAATGGGCTTAAAGGATTAGAGGCTAAATGAATAAATATATAAATATAGGGTCACCCAACACCCACCACCAGCACCCAGCACATTTTCAAACAACGGCTGACATTGAAACAAGCGGATAGCAACAGAAAAGGCCGAGCGATGACGCTATTCTCTCGGGGAATTACGATCCGACAGATGTCAGAATCGTCGTCTGTGCGACGGCTGAATCAACGTCTCACGGAAAAAAAGCTGTGTCCCTGAATCGTTTTAATTACGACAAAGTTATCTTTACCGAAACCACCACCACAGCCAACCCTCTCCTCCCAACTCTGCATTTGTGCTTTAAAAGTTCCCTGAAGATTTGGCGTCGCCTCTTTTTGTTGGAAGTTAGTGTGCTATAATTACAGTTTTTACAAGCCCAGGCGCGCTGCACTGCAGGCGGAGGTGTTCATCCCAGCTGATCTCCCTATAGGGAGCTCTGGCACCCTCATCGATTAGTAATGTCCATTTGTCAAAGACAGCAGGTCGTTTTTTTTCAACAGCGGCTTATTCATGAAACATAAGAGCTATGGACCCTCCAACCCTGCTCATGCACGCACACACACACACACACACACACACACACACACACACACACACACACACACACACAGAAAAGCATGCGCACTTACGCACATGTCACAACATGCATACACACACACAAGCGCATACGCTGACACACACACACACGCACACGCACACACACGCAGACGCACAAGCACACCCACACACACACACACACACACACATGCTTGTGTGCACATGCACGCTCGCACACACAAACACACATGCACGCACACGCACGGCCACACACGCACACATATATACACACATGCATACGTACGCATACACACACACACAGGCCCGCGCAAATTTCAGAAATACACACAAACGTGCACAAATCCATCTAGCAGAATCAATCCGTCCCTAGATAGGGCGGGGGGAGCGGGGAGGGGGCGATAGAAGCCGTCCATTAACATTATCTTTAGCCTTGCTAATGTTTTCCTTCAAAGACATGAGATATGAGATATTGATTCCCCCCCCCCCCCCCCCCCCCCCCCGTCACCCCATCTCATTCTTCCCTCTTCTCTTCCAGGATCACTGCTTCTACCACGGAGATGTGCGGGAACACACACACTCCTGGGTGGCTCTGAGTGTGTGTTCGGGAGTGAGGTAGGGGCCGCCCGACCCGTGTGTTTAACGGGCCCCCGGCCTGCCAAATGTAAAGATGACATACGGGCCCTGCTGCTGCAATGCATGCCAAATGGCTCCTGAGGAACCAGCGCCTCCGTTGTTTGTGCAATGTCCGCAGCGTCTGATCCCCGCTCTATGGTCACCTGGTTTATAGTTTGAATTTATTTTATGTGGTCGTTTGCCTATTTGTTTCGATAGCAAATGTTTTGCACTAAGTTTGCGATTTGAGTTCGGTTATGGTTATTGAATGGTGTTTTGTTTGTGTGTGTGTGTGTGGGTGTGTGTGTGTGTGTGTATTCCTGCCTGCCTGCTTGAATCCTGGCTACCTGCCTGCCTGTCTGTCTGTCTGTCTGTCTGTCTGTCTGTCTGTCTGTCTGTCTGTCTGTGATTCCTATACTAATTGCACTTGGTCAATCATTAATCTGGTTCCGTTTATGACCTATTGAATCTATGAATCAGTCTGTTCAGACACATCAACGGGCTCGTATCAGAATAGTGCATTATCCTGCAGCCAGGGGCTGAAACCGAAATTGTCACTTCAAAGCCGAGAGGGTTCTCTCATTGCATGGGTTTGTTATTGGATTTCTGATAATATCCATCCCATAGAAAGGCTGAATTCTAATGAACCTCATGAAACACCCCAGTTCACAAGTCTATAAAAATATTGTAATACATTATAGAACGCTTTGCATATAAATGTTCAATTGAGAGTGTGCTCTTGGCAATGATGCTGAGGTTGCCAGGTTGTGGCCTGATGTAAAAGGGCATTTAATGGACATCATACCACAAAGCTTTCCTTCGTCGACACATAACAGCATAACAGTAGCGCCAACAAATCAAATACCACATTCAAAGGCCTTGTTTGTAACGGATGGCCGGAGGACTGCGCATGATTAAAAGTTAATGTTGAGCTGATCGACCATATCATCATTTTTCTTAACAAGGAAACTTTCAGTATATACATATATATATATATTCAGTGCATTATAAGTATGTTAACAGGCTGAACAGGGCAAACACACGTCAAGAGACCATACACACCATACACACGAACTGTCAGTATATATACACACACACACACACACACACACACACACACAGGGTAGACAAGTGAGGGACATAAAAGGCTAAGAAAATAAATCAAGGAAAGATGCAGGAAAGGTATTTTTAGAGTAAACAAAGTGTATTTGCACCTTTTGAAGAACACAAGTAAATACTTGTGTGTGGCTGTGTGTGTGTGTGTGTGTGTGTGTGTGTGTGTGTGTGTGTGTGTGTGTGTACCTGGGTGCGTGGGTGAGGTTGAGTCTGTGTTGACATGGTGGGAAAGCCAGAGCGTCAGACAAAATGTTTTTATTTGTGATCCTACCACATGATTGGATTCAAAGACTCAAGCTTGCCTCTGAGATGCACAGTTAAGACTCGGGATAGTAGCGGGATTTAGTCTTTCCGCTAAGCTATTTGAAGTTTCCCAATCATACCTGGTTCATACATCTTACACGGTTCAAAGCAAGGAGAATGCAGTTGCACTTTGTTTGAATGACGTAAACAAACACTGCTTTAAAAACCTTGAGCCTTGCGTCAGCTTCTTTGGTGAGATCTACACGTATGTTGACATTTAGCCGCTTAGCAGACGCTTTCATGCAAAGCGACCTGCGGGGAATTCAAAAACCTGTCGCTAAAGACCAGGTGGGGCTCATCTTGCTCAAGCGGACTGGGGAGACACTGGGGATTGAACCTTGAATCTTTCGGCTGGGGGTCAAACACCATAACCTTCAGACTACCCTTCCCCCCCATATGAATAAGTAATAACATTGAGTTTGACCTTTGATTCACGCCCGATGGAGATCTTTTTCCAGTCTATCTCCAATCCGTTATTTTTGCTAGAAGGCGGGAAAAACAACGGATTCAAACTATAAAAGCCAGGTGATGCCATGCAGGTGATGTTCAAAATAACAAGGTCCCTACTATACTCAAAGTCTAACCCTAACGTCAGACTTTTGAAGAGCTTTTTTAACTGCAATTGAATACCGATACCGTCACCAACACCGAAAGAATTGTCCGTCAGCAGAGCTCCAACGATTGGTTCACACTGACATTCACTGACCAGAATCTGCCTGCCGATTGGTTGCCTTCTAGGGCTGGTTGGAGACGCAAGATTAAACCACACCATAATAAGCGCTTGCAAGAACATGATCAAGTGTCATCATAAACACCCAATACATCTGCAAAACGTTTTTTTGATTCCCCTACATGCCCCCCCAAATAAAAAAGCAAATAAAATAGCAACACCTTTTAAGGCCTTATTTTCGACATACTTTAATACCTTGCTGGCACCCTGTTATTGAAACGATAAAACTGCAAAGGAAACCTAAATCTTCCGCCTCATGCCTTGCCAAGTGTCTGAACCTCAGTGGAAGAGGAGTCCGGGAACCTGGCCGTTGAACAGTCTTGGCTGTAGAGTCTGCGGCCCATTATAATTCTGTATCAGCAGCCGTCTCTGCAGCAGCACCATTATGGAGCACAGCCCAACAATTACAGCTGCGCTAAGTGAGCTTCCATTCACTGCTGACTAATTACACACCATCACCAGGTTGCGTGTGTGTGCCTGCGTGTGCGTGCGTGTGTGTGTGTGTGTGTGTGTGCGCGCCTTCCTGCGTGCCGGACTGCATGCGTGCTGAGTGTGCATGTATGGAACTATCAAAGGCTAAATAGGGTCACAACGTTGCCTCATTGTAGACAGGCATTGATTTTTTTTTTGCTTAAGCTGTATATTCCTTTACTAACGTTCAAACGGGTTTTGCATTACATAAATTCGACATACCGAATCAATTGCTTAAGGGTATAAGCCTTATTCAGTCACAATAAGTACCTTTTAATAAGGTGGCCCTGGTTTAGCCAGTGAAAGATACAGATGAACAACATCTTCATGAACATCACCTATGTGGGAACATCCACACACACTCAGAGAGCTCTCAGCGTCAGCCCACTGACTACTCAAGTGATGCTCTAAAACTGCCTCGTGTTCTGGCCAAGAGCGTCTGAGGCTTTAAGGGAGCTAATAGCTGCAGGATAAGGCTTGTCGCACACAACTGCCATGCTTAAATCTCCTCTATGCATGCGAATGGTTCCCAAGATATTTTGTGGAGATCCACTGTGACCCTAGATGGCTTCTGTTTGATTCGAGATTTACATGCGAAATACCCAATCTAAGATGAAACTGTATTGTATGCAAGGAAGTTAATGAGTTTGTCATTTGGATAAGGGTTTGTCCATATTGTATTGCTCAAGCCTACAATCTAAAATAATTAAACTTTTCTCCACACAGCAATAACGGGGATCCTAAACAAGTTTTAAGATGCAGAGTCAAAATTTGTATTCCCTTATCGGCTAAATAATTTCTGTCAGCGTTGAGGCAGTTTATAATAAATCATGCTGACCTTAGTAAGTTCCCAGGGCTGTGAATCACAGATTGCGACAGGGTTTGATAAAACATTCTGCTATTATCCAGTTAGTTCTGCTGTCATGGAGATATTGCCTCCTGTAAATATGGATATTAAAGGGGTGATATTCTGCTGGTGCAAGTGTGATTAGCCATTACAAGCCGTTTGAAAATCAGTGTCCACCTAGATGTGTACTGGATAGATCAGTCTACCAGCCTACTGAGTGGACTGTAGCAAATGTTGCTTATCTATCCAGCATACATATAGTTGGACCCTCCCACTTGTGATGTCACTAAAACACAGGAAAAGGCTTGTAATGGCTCGTCACACTCACACCTGGTGGCATAACATCACCCCTTAACTTGTTCTCTTGTGGATAGAACATGTGCTCAAGACAAACAAACAAAAACACAGACTCTAAACATATAATCCACTAGTGCTGCACATTGGTCCCATCGCAACAAGGAAAACAAAATAAAAGATTGAAAGTATTAAAGTATTGTTTTGAAATGGACAAGCGTAGATTTAATTTGCACAACCACATATGAACGGAACAAGCTCACGTTGTGATACGCTGGAGTGATTGATTTGGTTTGTCTTCCATGATGAAGGAAATCCTACATTTCCAGACTTCCATCCTGTATTTCAAAATCCTATCTAATGTGACTCCAAATGCACTGTGTGTGGCTGTAACCGCCATCACCTCCTCTTGTCCAATCCAGGGGTCTGATATCCTTGAACTCCAGTGACACCTACTACCTGGAGCCAATCAGCGGACAGAGCCCTCTCCAACATTGGCTGATGAGCGCTGAAGACCTGCCCCTCAGAGGCGGGACTTGCGGCCATGGCCACCAGACAGGCCACCCGGGCCAACTGTCGGATCTCCTACGACCGCATCACCAAAGGGTGAGTCACCCAGTATCCCTCCACACACTTTTTGTTCAATTCTAGTACCCTCTAAATAAATTCCAGCAAGGCAATGCTTCATGTCTTACAAAGATGTATATCTTGGTTATCATGAAATGTATGGATATTTCGTAAACATTTTACGATAGTCTTGGTCTTTGCGCAGTGCCCCCGGTGAGACTGAACATACGATGCGTTACCATGACAACGGCGATTACCTTCCACCCATTTCCTCTCACTTGTTTTCCTGGAAAATCAGCAATGAAATGCGTTGTGTGTTACTCACACCTCGGGGAACAAACGTGTCATACACCACCCACACGCACACACAACATACACACACCTCTGCCCCAAGGTGGAGGTGTCTATAGTAGGAGGACATACCCCACCCACACGGACACACAATACATACACACCTCTTCCAAGGGCGGGGCTGTATAAAGTCGGACACACACCTCCCACACACTATACATACACACCTCTTCCCTAGGTGGAGGTGCAATATAGACATTTTGCATGCTGCCCACGCACACACACACACACACGCACGCACGCACGCACGCACGCACGCACACTCAACCACACACCCTCACACACGCACACACACACACACCGGAACATGCAGTAAGCCATAGAGGTGTCACACCACCTCAGAATCGAGGCGCGTACGAATGCCACGCCCTGATGCCCCCGACCGCCGTCACTCAGCGACACGCGGCCGCAGAGCCGCCGCCATCAGACACAAACACGCTGACTACGGACCGTCCAGACGGGCCCCGACGGTGTTCCGCTTGGAACGCCGTCGGCAGCGAGCCATCTGTGACGCACACGCACACACACGCACACACGCAAAACGCACACACACACACACAAACACACATAAACCCACATAAGCACACACAGACACACATAAACACACACACTCACACTCAATCACACTCACATATATACACACACACACACACACGCACACACACCTGCCCTGTCATCCACCTGCTGAGAATTCCCCCTAGAGAAACCACCGCCACCTCCAGCCTATGTTGATGTGGACCGTGTGTGCGTGATTACCAGGAGCGACAGACGTCAAGCGCTCCCTTGGTCTGAGTCATGCTACGCTGTCATCTGTAATATAGTATGAATGATGTATTAGATGATGCACTTTCATCATCCTACAGCGTACGCGAATGCAGGTGAGCTATGCATGGGTCGCATGCACACGTAGCATACGTTATGTATATTAGGGTTGGGCTGTATCCGTTTGTTAGAACCTCCCCCTAAATGGGGCGGTTTACGGTTTAACTGTCAATCAAAAACAACACGTATAATAAATCAAGAGCGCACCTTAAACTGTCGGTCTCCAACGTACTGTGACATGCTAAGCTCTC
Source organism: Pollachius pollachius (assembly GCF_949987615.1). Classification (NCBI taxonomy): domain Eukaryota; kingdom Metazoa; phylum Chordata; class Actinopteri; order Gadiformes; family Gadidae; genus Pollachius; species Pollachius pollachius. The sequence goes on along the minus strand of NC_136953.1, from coordinate 10,640,072 downwards.
CCCTTGCCAAAGGGTGGAAGCAGTCGTCGGCAAATCACTATTTCCGCCCATGTTGTTTTCATACTTAATCAACCCATTAACAAATCCAGTATGTGACTACTACGTCTACGTTCTTTTGCGTAATAGGCAAGCGTGGCTTAGCCTACAAGCCGAAATGATTAAATCGTTTTATATCTAGCTAGCGGTTGCCTCCAGCAGGGATATTTTGACAAGCAGTTTCCCGGGAGATGACATAATGTAGCCAGCCAGCCAGCCCGCAATTTTATGTTTTTACCTCCACCTGCTGAATGTATACCGATAAAGTTTGAGGCATAATTTGTGCTCCACTTACCTGCTTCTTAAGGTCTTGGAGTAAAAAAGAAATCTTCCAACCCTTTGTAAATGGCTTTAATCATTTATTATATAGCCATAGCCTTGCGCACCTATCAACCATAAAGCCATAAGGTTTGGGTTTACTCTGGGTGTTTCTCCTTTGTAGCGGTGCATATGTATTCTCACTCAGTTTCTGTGTACTCCCCTGGAATCTATATGCAGACATTTTAAATAGCCAGAGGCTTCTTTCCCCCTTGCCAAAGCTAATTGTTTAATCATTTGTTCCAATAAGTTGGTGTAATTCCTTTCAATAAAATGTATCCAATTTAGTGGAAGTCTGATGTCTTTGTCGATAAAGAAAAAAGAAAAGAACCAGAAAAGGCCAGGAACACGTTGTTTACCATTTAGCAGTTCTTATAATCACCCTGAACGCTCCAATACATCCGCTCAACATTGCCCTCGGTCTCTCTCTCTCTCTCTGCCTGTCTCTCTCTCTCTCTCTGCCTGTCTCTCTCTCTCTCTCTGCCTGTCTCTCTCTCTCTCTCTCTCTCTCTCTCTCTCTCTCTCTCTCTCTCTCTCTCTCTCTCTATCGCTGTCTCCCTCTCAGTTTAAATTTGTTTTCATCTTATTCTTCCTGCCTCTATTGATGTTTTTCCTTCCTCAGGGCCACACCTTCCCAATCCATTTTTTAATTATTTTTCCTTATACACCATGGCTTTCTCCTCCTCTCGGCTCTCCTATGCCATATGGATACCGATACCCCCGCCCTCCACCCCCTGAACCCAACCCAAGCCAACCCAAGCCACCCTCCCAATCCCCTCCACTGCCACCCATTAATCCTGCCCTGTTATCCGATGAAGGGGCTCACCCACTCCCCCTCTCTCCACAGGTTCTGCACACTGTTTGCTTTGGAAATAAATAGCAGACTGTATGTGTGTCTGGACTGGTGAAAGAGGGAGGGAGAGAGAGAGAGAGAGAGAGAGAGAGAGAGAGAGAGAGAGAGAGAGAGAGAGAGAGAGAGAGAGAGAGAGAGAGAGAGAGAGAGAACACACTTCACACACAGACTTTCACACAACTCCTACTTAGCACGCGAAGGCACAAACACACGCACACACACACACACACACACACACAGGCATGCACACAGAAACTAACCCATATATCATAATAATAGACTTGGAAGTGTGCATTTGATTGTGTGTGTGTGTGTGTAGGACTACAGGGCCCTTCTTCCCAGGGCCGCGAGCATGTCCTAGAGGTATCAGCTGTGGCCGCTGTCCAAGGCAGCTACCGATGCACCTGTGAATCAATTGCTTTTAACATCACATCAGCCTCTCCCTGATGCCTGCTATTAAGTGTCTGCAGGGCCGCATGCTCATGCTACAAAGCGATAGCCTAGCTAAGGGTAGTCTGTAAGTACAAGAAACAACAAACAACAAAGAAAAATCCCAATCATAATAATAATACCATCATTGTTACATCACTGCCTGTGGTTCGGTGAGCCGAGATAATCCCACGATGAAAGAATTCATTCAAATGTCTTGTAGGCCTACATGAGGTGTCCATAGAACCTTTGTCTCTCTCACTCAATGTCTCCGTCACTCAATATTTACGAGCGTCGAGTCATAGGGAAAGGGAAATGTTCAAGAAAGGGGTTACGCCATGTATTTTGTATGAACGCCGACTTTGTAATGTTCTTTGCACAGTATGTTATTTTTGTGAAGGTATCCCGGTTTCAAGCGCATCAAATATTCATTTACATCCTTTCCTCTCCTATGATACTAGTGCGCTGTTTTACACAGAGTTGCGTCACATCTCCCCGAACCAGAATAAAAGATTCTAACTGTCTTTAAGGAATTTTAAGTATCAACTTTTTCTTTCCCCCCTCTTACCCCCAGGTGAAGCGGGAAAGTTGGGGAACCACAAAGTACATGGAGCTGTACATCGTAGCTGACCACGCACTGGTAAGAATACCATAACCACCAACTGGGTTAGATTGACCACGCACTGGTAAGAATACCATAACCACCAACTGGGTTAGCTTGTCTCCTGTGTAAGCATACGCTGTTAGTCAACTGTGTTAGCTTATCAGTGTTAGACAACTGTTTTTATTTTATTATTTTTAAAAGAAATGTATTGAAAATGAATTCATTTCCAAAACCGTTGGCATAGAAAGGACAATGACACCTCTAAATTTAGATACAAGGCACAATGAATAAAATGATAAATCATAGACAAAAGTATAATAAAATAAATAAAGTAATAAATAAATGATAAACAAAGTTTATGGGCTCTCGAATACATTTTTCTCCTCATAAGCTGCAAGAAGTGGTGTTAGCCAACTGCCTCAGCAGTTTGCAGCTTTTGACTAATCCTTACATATGAACCTGATCAAAATAATGAGTGCACTATGCAGGACTTTGTCCAAATCAATAAGCCTCCAACGATTCATCTTATTGACAAATTACCCTGTGTTGGCTCATGTTCCAATGCTAATTCAACTGTTTCCTAGCTTGTGTGGTTAAAGCGGAATTGTGTATTTGTCAAGTTGTCAACTTAAGGTCAGCTTCGGGGTGACAACAGTGTTAAAGAGTAACTAATCACTGTAATGACATGGCACTGCCTGGAGGAATACACCTGAGTGCAATCGTTTAATCTAAATTAGTTTGGCCCTTTGTGCACATTCGTAGCTTTCTATCTTTGTAGCGACAGAGAATCTCAGACAACATGGTTGTCCCTTTAATGGCTACAACTTTTCCTGTGCTGTTTATTTTCTTCTCTTTAAACTAATCAGCTCATAGTCATCTTGTCCTCTCCTCTTAGTTGTTCTTCTGTATGTTTCGGCTCGGGACATAAACACTCTGCCTCAGAAAAACAAGCTTTAATCTGAGCAGCGACGCAGAAATAATTACAGCCACCAAATTGTCTGTTTGTTTATCGCCGTGTTCGCGTCTTAAGCCTCAGCATTGGTTTATTCTTCATATATACATGGGATCACTTAGGAATGCAGCATCAGACTAACCTGTGACAGAAAAGTGTTAGAGGAAGAAGGATTGCCACATACCTGGATTTAATTCATTTAAGATGTGATACATGTGTTGGAATTGTCTATTATTGAATTGCCAGTACTGCCACTCATGTTTTTTGAGGGTTATTTCATTTTTTTGTCACCAATAGAAATAAAATAACACTAGGGAATTAAAAATAGGAATACCTATAACAGCTCAAATAATCAGGCACTTCATTCAAGGGCGTTTAGGAGCTTGAAAATCAAAAGCACCTACGTGTGAAGAAAACACAGTCTTGATTACGGCCACATCTATCGCTGTGCACGATCGTCAATATCCAAAGGACCTCCCTCAAAAAAATAAAATAAAGAAGCTATTTCGAGATATTTTCCAAGGTTTCGCTTTCAAGTGAAGTGGAACAACACACCAGAGTGGCCCCTTCTGCGTGCTAACCCGCCGCCTGTCCTCCCGACCGCTCCTCATTCACAAAGTCACAGAATCACAGCAGTCGATCCCCTGTCGTCTCCCCCTGTGTCACTCAGTTCACACAGCAAAACAAGGACTACCACAAGACCAAGCTGCGGATAATGGAAATTGCCAATTATGTGGATAAGGTAAGGCCGGCCCCGGCACCACGGTGGCTCCTCACTGGGGGAGGGGGAGGGGGGGAGGGAGGGAGGGGGGGGAGGGAGGGAGGGAGGGGGAGGGAGGAGGGGGGGGGGGAGGGGGGAGGGGGAGGGAGGGGGGGGGAAGGGGGAGGGGGGGGAGGGAGGGAGGGAGGGAGGAGGGGGAGGGGGGGGAGGGAGGGAGGGGGAGGGAGGGAGGGAGGGGGAGGGAGGGGGGGGAGGGAGGGAGGGGGAGGGAGGGAGAGGGAGGGGGGGAGGGAGGAGGGGGGGGGGAGGGGGAGGGAGGGAGGGAGGGGGAGGGAGAGGGAGGGAGGGGGAGGGGGGGGGGGTTGAGGGGGGCTGACACGAAGCTAAATGTGATAGCGGCGAGCTAATAAAAGTCGTGGGACCCGATGAGTTACCATGGTTCCTACATGGCTGGCTCCGCCGTGGCATTGTGGTACAGGGGTTGGACTAGTAGTTAATCTACTGATACCCCGCCACCACCACCAGCACCACCCATCCGTGGCACGGAGGTGATTAACGTGATTGGGAATGACAGGCGATCGAGCGAATGTAAACAGATGGCTGGCAGTGGGCGGCAGCCTCAATAGGATTGCTTAAACCCCCCCCCCCCTCCCCGCAGTGATTTCATCTAAAGGGTCCTCCAGTCAGCCCTCCACAGAGAAACACACAGGCTCTCCAGGGTGGAGTGGGGACTAGGGCTAGCTCCAGGCTCCAGGCCCGGGCCGCTGCAAGTGCACAATCAAACAGCTCTCCACTGTGTGTGTGTGTGCGTGTGCGTTTGTCTAGTTGTGTGGGTGTTTATGTGTCTGTATGTGTGCGTTGGTGTGTATGCGTGCGGGTGTCTGCACAAGTGGGCGTGTGTGTGTTCACTTGTGTGTGCTAATGTGTGCATATTTGTGTGTCTGTATATGTGTTTGCCCGTGCGTGTGTGTGCGTGCGTGCGTGCGTGCGTGCGTGCGTGCATGCGTGTGTATACCTATGTGTGTGTTTGCGTGTTTGTGCGTGTGTGCGTGCGTGCGTGCATGCGTGTGCCTATGTGTATGTGTGTGTGTAAATATGTGTGTGTATCTTTGTGTGCCTGTGTATATACAGTATATAAATATATTCGTGTGTGTGTGTGTGTGTGTGTGTGTGTGTGTTTTATCTATCTATATATTAATACATGTGTGTGTGTGTGCGTGCGCGCTGCAGTTCTACCGGGCGCTGAACATCCGGGTGCCGCTGATAGGGCTGGAGGTGTGGACGGAGCGGGACCAGTGCATCGTGACGGGGGAGCCCAACACCACCCTGTGGTCCTTCCTGCAGTGGAGGCAGAAGCTCAAGGCCCGCAAGAAGCACGACAACGCCCAGCTGCTCACGTGAGGCCGCACACACCCACACACACAGGGACACACACACACACTACACACTCTCTCTCACACTCACACTCACACACACACACACACACACACACACACACACACACACACACACACAGACACACACACACACACACACACACACACACACACATCCACAGGGGTTAGGGTTAGGGTTACAGCAGCAGTCTGAATCCCTCTCTCCCACCCAGAGGAGGATTTGAATAGATTCAATCCAGCTTCAAACCTTGAGATATTGATGGTGTGTAAGTCAGCTCAGTGTCAAACGCGTTGGGAGCTTTGAAAAGTGTCTTATGAATGCAGTTTATTATTTTTATTATTAATATTATTGTTAATGTTAATGTTAGAGACTAGAATCACAACAGACGTCAGCATCGAGGGGAACGGGACGGGAGGGGGCGGGTTGGGGTAGGAGGCAAGGGGACTGGAGCAACCATGAACCACAAATCATGTACACTAATGATTCACATGTTAACGTGTTCGACTTAAGAGGAGCAGCATGCAAATGAGCGCTCTTTAAAGAGCTTGTATCTAGCCTCTCCCCAGAGCCTGTCACGGGTGCTCTAACTCATGGAGAACACCAACACCGAACCCTCTACCACATTTAAATGGTTTAGAAAAACTGTCCTTGTCTGAGTAGAGAGGGGTGAGGGGGGTGAGTGTTAATACGCGTTATAAACAGCTCAACTTTGGCACACCGAGTTATTGATCTGCAAATTAAACCGAGTGTTACAAACCTTTTGAGGCTATTTCACCGCTTTTATTTATTCGACACAAACTGTTTATCTTCTCCTCCGCGACGAAGGGGCGGCAGTTCACGCAACGTTTCCTCATGAACCTTCATTTCAGGTTCAGAAATGCGTTTTGCGGCGTATTCCTTTCAACCACAAAATGAGATGCGGTGGCCTGGCCCTCTCCTTGTCTCCATGAATGTTCTGCTAATGACAGAAACAATCTGAGCGTTAGTCGGAGCGGAGCAGAGACAATTTCAGACTTCATCAGTGTCTCAGTTGACAAATCATTAGCCAAACTCGGGATTTATTAGCCAAAAAGATCTTGCCTCATTTTGACCTAATTGAGGTTCCACAACACCCCGTGAGCCATGCAGACACAAACACACACACACACACACACACACACACACACACACACACACACACACACACACACACACACACACACGTGCACACACACACACACACATACACACTCATACATGCACTCAACAAAAAACATGCAAACGCACACACATGCACACCTGCGCACAGAAATACACACGCATTCACATGAACAGAAAAAAAGGTCAGGTTACCCCTCGTGGTACATAATTAGCTTCACTCAAGCTTCGCATTTTTTAGTTTAATTCTATTTCGCTCACCGCACAACAACGTGATTCTGACCGACTTTCGTTTAGTTTGTGAGCCCCCTGCGGAGAGCTCCTTCAGCGGGACATCATCAGACTTGTCCCCCTCTAATCACAGAGCGGAGCATTAGCACGTCAATGGGGGAGAGGTTCATGTCGAGATAGTCTGTGGAGATGGGTTTAGAGGTGCACTTAATGCACCTGATGTTATAGTGTGTGTGTGTGTGTGTGTCTCCTTGACAGGGGGGTGATTTTTAAGGGGACCACCATTGGCATGGCCCCTCTGGAGGGGATGTGCAGCCTGGAGAACTCCGGAGGCATCAACGTGGTAGGTGGAAAATCAAAGGAAACACGGAAACCCTCTATCCCTTTTCTGGCTGTATCTCTCTTTCTGTATTTTTTGTTTCAATTTTCTCCTCCCAGCTTGAACCACTTTCAATTGCTCATATGGATCCCATTCGTCTCTCTTTCTGTGGGCATGTTTGTTTGTGTGTGTGTGTATGTGTGTGTGTGTGTGCGCTCACATGTGTGTGGATGTTACCTGCAGCCTTGATGTGTCTTTACATGTGGTGGAATACTTCTCGGGGAAGTGGAGCAGGAATCGATATGTTTTCCCAGCCTGATCAGCCGTTAATAGACAATTAACTCCCCACTGCGGGTGCAGATTGTCCAGAGGATCCAGACCTATTGTAGCACACCTAAACCCCCAGGGGCGATTGCGTCCCGCGCCCGAGCCATAACAACCAACGCTGGCTTTTCATTTTGGTGGCTTTGGGGGCTTGGATCGATAATGGGACCCCCCACCTTCTCGTAATCCCCTGAGGGTTTCAGGTGCGAATTCCTCATTTTTTGCAGGATTTGTTTTCCTTTCTTTTCATCACCAACAGCCGTGCGAGAAAAATGGATGTGACCGAATATGAGTGCAATTCAAAACATTCATACGATATTATATAGAAGGCTTTGTTCACCGGGGGAACATTTTGTGTCGTTCTTCGAGACCACCGCCAAGGCCATGTTTCGAGGCTAGATCCACTTCCCTGAATGGTGAAGAGTGTTTACCTTTTTGTGTTCCTTTTATCCGGCCGTATCTTGCACCCATTATCCGTTATCCCGCGTATTATCTCATCGGACATGGAGTGACGACCGACGCAGAGACTCGAAACATCCAATGTGGTTACCGCGGGAACGTTTCGTGTCGTTCTTCGAGGCAACCGCTGCAGCCAGTTTTCGAGGCTAGATTCACCTCCCTGTATGGTGAAGGGTGTTTACCTTTTTGTGGTCCTTCATTCTGGCCGTTTCTGGCCATCCGTTAGCCACGATCCTGTGTGTTATCTCAAAGGACGTTGAGATAATGCCTGCGGTTCGCCCTTCTCTGTTGCTCTGTGCATCTTCTGAACTTCCTGCACCTTATGCACTCATGCACGCCATGAGAGGAGACTGCATTGCTGTATCTTCGAACCCACGTGCCCATTCGGATCTGAGCTCATTTATTGTCGTTCCTGGTCCTCGATGGTGAACAGGGGGCTGTCTCTTGGGAGGGTCACTTGTTGCTCCCCACGCGGGTGGAGGGCCCCATTAGTTAAGCAACCTTTGACTCTGAGGCTTCCTTGCTCATCCAAGAATGGACCAGGTTCACCTGAGTTCTCATCCAAGAATGGACCAGGTTCACCTGAGTTCTCATCCAAGAATGGACCAGGGTGTCCAGGTCTGCTGGCCACAGAGAGCCTCTGCAGCAGGAAGGGATGGAAACAAAACACCGTAGCACACACGTCCGCCTGCTCATTGTGTGTGTTACGCTTCGTTCCCTGGCGCAGATTAAAACAACTTCCTGGACCGGTCACTGCACTTATGTGCTGGATGCATGCTGCACGTGCACAGGTCCTGTGTTTAAATTGTTGGGCAATGCCTATGTGTGTGTGATGTGTTAACGTGTGTCACATATGAATGGAAATGGAAATGGAAATGAATGTGTGTGTGTGGGGTATCTCTCTCTGTGTCTGTCGGTTTTGTCCAGCATTTTTCCAGGGGGGTCGGCTTAGCTCAGGAGGTAGAGCAGTTGCCTTGTAACCGAAAGGTCGCTAGTTCGATCCCCAGCTCCTCCTAGCTGATTGTTGATGTGTCCCTGAGCAAGACACTTAACCCTAACTGCTCCTGACGAGCTGGCTGTCGCCTTGCATGGTTGACTCTGCCGTCGGTGTGTATATTAATGTGTATATTAACCGATGTAAGTCGCTTTGGATAAAAGTGTCTGCTAAATGCCCTAATTGTAATTGTAATGACGACTGTAATTGTATTATTGTGATTATTGATCGTAATAATCATCATTATAAATCAAATGTCAGCGTAAAGTCAGAATCTGTTGGTACCCCAGGACCACTCGGACCTGCCCATCGGCGCGGCCGCCACCATGGCCCACGAGATCGGCCACAACTTCGGCATGAGCCACGACAACGAGGGCTGCTGCGTGGAGGCCACGGCCGAGCAGGGCGGCTGCGTGATGGCCGCCGCCACGGGGTGAGTCTCAGCGGGGGGGCAGCCGGGCCGCGGGGCCGGTGCTTACGCAAGACGACCGTAGCCATTAAGAGATAGGGAAAAAAGACTTAGGGCTACCGGCTGTGGTCGTGACGCCATTGATGCCCATTTAGGTGGGAAACTCCCCCAAAAAAGTTTGTTCAGTGTTTAGATCTATCAAGACTAAAGCAGTGGATCTGGTGACAGCATCAAGACTAAAGCAATGGATGTAGCGACAGCATCATGACTATAGCAGTGGATCTAGAGACAGCATCATGACTATAGCAGTGGATCTAGCGATATAATCAAGACTGTAGCAGTGGATCTAGAGACAGCATCATGACTAAAGCAGTGGATCTAGCGATATAATCAAGACTATAGCAGTGGATCTGGCGACAGCATCAAGATTAAAGCAATGGATCCAGCGAGAGCATCAAGACTAAAGAAATATATGTATCAACAGCATCAAGAGAATAGCAGTGGATCTAGCGACAACATCAAGACTAAAGCAATGGATGTTTCAACAGCGTCAAGACTATGGCAGTGGATCTAGCGACAGCATCAAGACTAAAGCAAAAGCACAGCCGCCGCGTTCACAGCCAAGTTTCTTCTGACAGCTCAAGCATCTGCCAAGGCTACCGATGCTACAGTTGGCAGCAATCGCTACTTGGCAGAAGCCCATGAAAGGAAAAGCAAGGCTTGCACTCCAGTCATTGCTCTGCTAGAGTGGTGTATTTCTAATGGTTTCACTCACCTCTAGTCTGTGTTTAAGTACTGCTGCGACAGTACGTGTCTACCCCACCCGAGCCTCACCTGAACAGTCAGATGACATTCTCATTGCCTGGGTAATGGCTTTCTATTGTGAGGCACATAGAAACAGATCAGCGTCAGTCAACCTTCAATCTTTTCCAGAAGTATGTATGAGTTCATCTTTTTCTGAATCCACTGGAGGGCAAAGTCACACAATAGGCAACAGAAATGTCACAGCTATTGACAGCATAGAAATCGGTTTGGAGAGTTGGATTTCAATTCCGGCCCTGCAAATGATGGAGAAATAATATAAATATGCCCCAAGGCTCAAGTTAGTAACAAATTCAGGTCTGTTGTTATGCGAAAGTTTTGCGTAAGGCCAACTGATCAGACAGAACACGTTGCATCAGCCTTGGGAGGCTTTTTATAACTGTTATCAATGAGCGTTTTCCCTGAAAACAAGTGTTAAGTGTTTACCTCACTGCTTTTGCATTGCCGAGTGCCTCGTGTTTTCGGCGGAGCGGTCTGAAGGCCTCAAGTTGAAGTACTTCCACACGGCAGAAAAGCGGCCCATGTAATTTGTGTCCAATCAGATGAATTGAGAGGCGGGCCTTCTATGCTTGTTGCGACCAACAAGTGGTAACACTTGTTGGTGAAACTAGTCCAGGCTGTCGCTGCATACCCGGAGCTATATGAATGCGTATGAGGTGTGGATGAATGATAAACGTTTAAATAGATGATTAAATAACACTTAGGCTAAGGAGAGCATTCAGTGGTTGCCTAGCAACAATAAACACAGGACGCAGCGAGCTGCTATTTCTTTTTTTCAACCGTCGGCTTCAACAAACAATGGCAGTGCGGTGCACTTCGTGTTTCGCAGGCTGCAAAAATGCCTTCTCTCTGGGCAATGAACACACTCACAATACTGTTGGGAAACGAGGGAATCAGCTGAATGGCATATATTTATATATATATTTATAAATCAATCAAATAAGTTTGTAAAGTAAAGTAAATTCGATTATGAAGCGCATTTACACACAGCATAACTGACCAAAATGCTGTACAGAGGATAACTAAAAAGACAAATAACACAAAAAACACATTGGACCTTCCACATCAGGGCACAAGGAGGGCCAGCGAGTAAAGGTGGAGTTTTAGGCCTGGATTTGAAGGCTGAAGTTTGCTCACATCCCCTGGCCTCCTCGAAAGACTGGTCCCCAGCCCTGGTGCTCAGACGTGCCTTTCCCCCCCTTGTGGTTCCCAGGCACCCGTTCCCCAAGGTGTTCAGCCACTGCAGCAAGCGGGACCTGGACGGATACTTCCAGAAGGGAGGGGGCATGTGCCTCTTCAACATGCCCAACATGAAGGACCTGGTCGGGGGGAAGAGGTGCGGCAACGGCTTCGTGGAGGACGGGGAGGAGTGCGACTGCGGCGAGCTGGAGGTAAGGAGGGTAGGGGGGTGATCCATCACGCTGAGGGGGTGTGCACGTGAACGAAGGCGGATTAAGAGCGCGTCTCGCGGGAGGCTGTGCTGTTAGGATCGATGGTAAAATATCAATTGAAATCGCGATTGTTATGGAGTGTTTCGTTGTGAGGAATGAGTAAAATATTATATTTAATATAATAAAATATATATTTGTATATATTTGATCATTTCATCAATACCCAATGTATTAATGTAAAACAGGTTCATATTATATATGAATATATATATTCAAAATAATGAATTCCGAGATTCAATTATCAAATACCTCGATAGCAAAGAATTGCTATCGATTTGTCTCGTGGTGAAGTGAGCGCTTGACACCAAAACACCAACCGCCAATAAAAACCTTAAACGGGCCGTTAATATTCAACTTCATTTCAGATGCATGAAAAAAGGAGTGAAATAGCGCAAACACCGCGGTTATATGCGTCTCATGGCTGACACATGGCTGACACATGTCACACACCACGCGAGTGGTGTGTGACATGTGTCAGCCATGTGTCAGCCATGAGTCGCATGTAACCGTGTTGGAAAGGCCTCTGACAAGAAGGGATGGACATTTTCCTCCTGTGGTGTTTTTTTTTGAGACGTGACGCTGTCAGTAGTCCCTAAAAGTTATCCGAGCAAGGCCCCATCTGATTCAAACAGATGGAGGGCAGGTTGGAGCCGTGTCAAGACGCTGGCTTGTGATGGCTCCCATTCACACCCCAGCTGACATCACTCTCTGAGACAATGTGAGAGAGAGAGGGGACGGGAGAGAGACAAAGAGAGGGAGAGTGGGGAAGGTAGAGTGAGAGAGAGACAGGGGGGACGGGAGAGAAGGAGAACAAGAGAGGGAGAGAGAGACACTCAAAAAGAGATGGGAAGGGAGAGAGAGGGGACGAGAGGGATGTGGGAGAGAGAGGGAAAGGGTGAGAGAGAATCAAAGGGAGAGAGAGGTAAAGAGCAAGAGAAGGGAATGGGGAGGGGTAAAGAGTGAGAGATGGGGAAGGGAGAGAGATAAAGAGCGAGATGATAAGGGAGAGAGAGAGAAAGAAAGAGAGATAGGGAGAAAGCGAAATCAAGCGAGAGGGATGGGAATGAGTAAATAAAAGAGAGATCGATAGAAAGAGAGGAAAGAAGGGAGTTGAAAGCGAGACGGGAAGGTCGACAGAGAGGAAAGGATAGAGCAACAAAGAGAAAATTCGAAGGGAGCGAGACCGAGACGGGGAGGGAGAGAGAGCGAGTGATGGGGAGGAAGAGGGAGAGAGAGAGAGAGAGAGAGAGTGAAGGAGGGAGCAAGAGAGAGAGCAAAAGAGCGAGAGATTGGGAGGGGAGAGAGCACAAGAAAGGCAGCGAGACAGAAACTCACTATCTCCCAGCTCTCACTGCTAATGAGACAGTGGAGGTTTGTTATTAATGATCTCCCCCAATAGACAGCCCCCCGCGCAGAGACTCTTCCTAGGAGCGTCCCCGCCCCATCCATGTTTATTTACACCTCCTCCGAAACGCAGAAACCCCCCCGGCCGTAGTTCTCCAACAAACGCCAGCCAAAGGCCTCCTGGGTGTAAGTGGTCACCACACCACAATGGAACCCTGGTTTTATCATGGACCTAGCCCCCGGGCGCCGCGCGCCTCGCCCAGCCATCGGGTTGCGAGTTCTACTGCCGGCGCTCTCTCCCTCGTTCCAGTTGAATCCGTAGTACCTCCCCCTCCACCCTGGCTCGGCGGTGTAATTATTTATTCTTTCTTTCAACTTTCAACTCCCACGTCCGTTAGGGAGGAGGAGGGAGAGGGGAGTGTGGGGGATCGGTGGCGCTATAGAGGGCGTCATGGCAACAGCAGATGTCATCTTCATCCGTGTGAGACAGTAGAGCCGGGAGAGGGAGAAAAAGGGAGGGGAAAAAAATGGAAAGATGAAAAGTGCCCCGGTTGGCTTTTGGTCGGTGGTGAAAATATGTACAAGTAGGACGCAAGGAAAAGATCGGATAAACAGGAGGCGACACTCACGTGGGTGTTCGTTGTAGTGCTGGACGAGCCGTGTCCAATTCGTGCTCGGTCTTTTCTTTTCATTGTATTATTATTATTCTCCAGGTCATGCGTTCCACGTTTGATTTGTATGTTGAGGTTGTTAAAAACGTCTCGACGTGTTTCACTCCTGGTCAAAACATTCCGGGTAACAATCCTTAAGCAGGACACCCCGTCCTTACCGTCTCGGTGCTGTAGCCGTACCCCACTGGGCAATAAGAGCCTCATAAATGACTTATCATGACTCATCAGGAATGCAACAGAACAAGTCGCCCCTTTCCAATCAGGTTGCAGAGTAGCTACACAACAAATGATGAATCATTGTTCACATGCCGTCTGTTTGGGGAGAAAACCAGACCAGCTTCCTAGCACACTGCTGGTCTCTCCGGAGGGTGCTCTGGATCAGCTCAAAGGCCAAAGGGCGCTGTCTTTCGGATGACGCGTTGATATCCGAGAGAGCAGGTGTCCCGGCCCGGTGCCTGACCTGGTTTTGTACCGACACCGCCCCCCTTAATCAGGCCTCTAATTGGAAGTTCTCGCTGGGTGCTCTGCGTGCCTTCCAAAGCGCTGTCTAAATGCAGCGAATAATCATTGTCATCAGCGTTATCAAAATTTTGATAATGATTATAATTCTTTGAGCAGATTCATCGTCGCTCTGTTGGGAGAACGTTTTTCGCTGTAGGCCATCATTGACCCTCATGCTCCATGCAGAGTATCATCCCACCTGCGGGGGCCTTCTCGCAGTACTCATGAAGGGGACGTGGGCCCTCTTTGCCTCGCCGCTGTGTGTGTATTGATACACTTTTTGCACTTTTTGTATACGAGCCGTTCGACCATGTCAAAGGTTGAGCACCACTGCCGGACCTAACGAAGAGACAAGAGATTAAAGCCTTGTTGTTAGCGAGGCAAGAAGAGGATCGGTGACACATCACTGCTGAGACTGAGTCGAGGGTCAAAGTCCAGCGGCTCATGCTTTCATCCGTTTGTTTGTGATCACCTGCAGGTGATTTATCGCTCACTCTGTGTGGGTGCGTGTGTCTGTGTGTGTGTGTGTGTGTGTGTGTGTGTGTGTGTGTGTGTTTCTTTCGCAGGAATGCACCAACGACTGCTGCAACGCAAACAACTGCACGCTGAAGGAGGAGGCTCAGTGTGCCCACGGGGTCTGCTGCGAGAGCTGCAAAGTAAGACGGGACACACACACACACACACACACACACACACACACACACACACACACAGGTGCACACGCCGGCTATAGCACTCTTACAGCAGCAAAGGCGGGCGCTTTCACTGTCAATTTCGTTTTTAGATTTCCTTATGTACAGTGAAGGTCTCCTTTTGGCACGTCATCCCAGATAATCACCAGCCTCTCCCAAGCACCATTTCCTCGCTCGGTTTCCCTCTACCACGTGCTTTAAATAAAACACAAATAAATTCACACTTTGACTTTGGACGAGAGAGGTGAGGAAACGCTTTCTTTATTTTGTAGCCAAATGTTGTCATTTGCACATTATTTATTGAGTTAGCACATTCCAGGGTGAGAAATAGAGTGAGGAGAAAAAAACATTAAATATCAGCGGCCTTGGTAGAGATTTGCAGCGAAACCATGGATGTTTGACATTAACAAAGCGGGCATTTTCCACTGTGAAAAACAAATTACATAATAATGAGGCGATGAAAAGCAAAAGGTTGTGCTTGATGGCTGGTAAGACATAGAAGTAGCACATATAGAAAAACATCAAATAAACATCAAGGAAACATCATAGAGGTGGGCCTTTGTAGCTACGTGCAACCCTTCCTAGATATTCATTTATTCTTTTTCTTTTTTTTGTAAAACAAGGAAAGCGTTCCCAACAAAGCCCCCTAAAGGCGGAGCCACATGCTCGGTAGAATCGCCCGGCGCTGACGTCATTCCCTCTTCCCTCCAGTTGAAGCAGGCGGGGACCATGTGCCGCGGGCCGGCGGGGTCATGTGACCTGCCCGAGTACTGCACGGGGGCGTCGCCCTACTGCCCGGCCAATGTGTACCTGTTGGACGGCTCGTCCTGCCAGCAGCGCGCGGCCTACTGCTACAACGGCATGTGCCTCACGCACGAGCAGCAGTGCCTGCAGCTCTGGGGCTACGGTACGCTGCCACACACACACACACACGCGCACACACAAAAACACACGTGAACACATGCGCATGCGCATACACACACAGGCACACGTGCGTGCACACCAAACGCCCCAAAATATATGCAAGTGCATGGACACACGTGCACACACGCACATGCACACACAAATATGCACACGTGCACACACACACGCGCGCACATGCACTCACACGCACATACACGTTTACATATATTTATCTATAGGAATATGTATTACAACTGACCCGTGTGTTGTTGTGGTCGGTGTTCAGCAGTGGGGGGCCTAGGCCTTCACTGGTGTCCTACACAAACTAATCCACCTCTTTATGCCATCATTACGACTCAGCGGCTATAGAAACCATCAATATTACACAGAAATGCAGTATAACAGGGCGTTGCATAACAGATAGGTATCTCATGTAGCAAGAAAGAATGCTATTACTAAAGCAAGAAACCCAATTAGGACAATTCAACAAGTCTGTTTTCACTGTAGCCACAGCTGCCATACATACATCATCTCTGGCAGAAACGTCAATGTTAACCTAATTAAATGACAAAGACATTAAAACGTTTAAATGAAACGCATTACTCACCAAAACTACTGATTATTTGTACGCAAAGTCCATCCTCCTTTCTTTCCTCAAGAAGAGTTAGATTACACTGCTGTAAAGTTCTAACAATCAGTCCCTTTCTATCGCCATGGAGGCTAATGCTGAAAGTCGAGGCTGTCCAGTCGTGTTTCTGGAGTAAGTTTTAATTCACTAAAGGGAATCGCGTTATTATTTATTTATTATTCGCTTTATTTGAGTTTGCGCCGGTAGCTATCGATACTTTGCTGGCTCTGACTAGTACCTCTCTGACCATCCAATCAAAGGATCTGAAAATGCCGACGACACTGGACGCCTGCTAGATGGCCTCGGCGTTGCCAACTCGAAATCTGATTGGTTAAAGCAACAGAGTCATTGCCACTTACTTTAAGATACAGACGCCAGCACTATCGATTCTGAAGGCATCAAGGCAGATTTCTTTGACCCTGGCAACAGTGAGCGACATGTGTGGCTGAAATGTGATTGGATAAAAGCTCACATAAACATACACTAGTGGAAGCAGCGCAACCAAGAGAAAAGCTATGAAATGAAGAGAATAGACTATTGGAAATAATTTAATACATATTCATGGAAATAATTATACTAAAACATAAGTCAGTGATTCTGATAGTGTTTAGGCCAGCAGAGAAGGCCTTGCTGGCCCTGACAGCCCACCACTGGTGTTCAGAGAGGCGACAACACACGCCGCCTTTGCATAAACGGCTCGCCTCTGGAGCGTCTTCAGAATCCAATGCCGTCCAACCGCAGACGGGAGAAAAAGTGTTACTTTGAAAATATACCCCGTCTTACAGCGGCCGCAAAGCACCAAAGAGTTCCTCGCAGAGCACCAGAGGGGCTGGGGATTACAGGTTTTTAAAGTGCTGGAGTGATAGCCCGCCCTCCCGTGAGGGTTGGAGCCAATGATCTCGATTCGCTCATTAGTCGCCACCCAGAGATGGACCTAATGAGTCTAAGCTGCTGAGCGCAGGGCTCAGGTGGAGGGTTGGCAGAGCAGGACGAGTCCCGGGTTGAACTCCCGTCGCAGGCTGCAGTACCTAGCCCTGTCTGGCTCTGTGGAGTATAGAGATGTGCCTTTTTTGGGTTTCTGTACTAGTGTAACCCGTTACTTTAAATCAACCCTGCAGTCAATTCCAAGCTTGAAAATACAAACAAGAAAATGCAAAAAATAGCCCACATGTCCAAATTTCTTTTTTAAAAAACCAGTAGCTTATAAAAAGAGGTTTTTTTTCTGCCTCTAAGGCTAACTCTGCAAATAGCAAGCTGAATTGAGACCCACCCTTTTTTTCTATATAACATTAATTTGGGATCACAAGAAAGCAGTCATTCCAACGTGAAGCCCCCTGTCTGACGATGGTCTTTATATTCTGTTGACCTTGTACATCAATGGTTGTCCCCGACCACTCTTACAAGCCCTTCAGCCCAAAGGGAAAAGCACGAATGGAAAATACACACATATTCTCTGTCTTTTTCCCGTTCGCTGTAAAGACAGTTCGCTTTCTGCGTGCGTGGCGTTCATCCCGTTCGTCCTCCACCGTCCGTGCTGATCTTGCAATTGTTTATCTTCCACTTGCTGCGAAATCGTCCGCCCTTCAAAGCTCCCCGATAAAACCAGCCCTTAGCTTCTTGAATCCGTCCCCCTGTCCTCAACGTAGACACAGGTTATTCCTTCATCGTACGAGGACGGCTCTATCGCCGCACCCCCAGGGGATTAAGCAATACGTACTCCAGTGTATCTTAAATAGTAAATGGTAAATGTACTGCATTTAAATAGTGATTTAGTTTTTGCATTACATGGCGTCTGCCATGCAAGGCGACAGCCAGCTCGTCGGGAGCAGGTAGGGTAGAGGTGCCTTGCTCAGGGCAACCTTGCGGTTACCAGGCAACCCGCTCTACCTCCTGAGCTACATGCCGCCATTCTACCGTAGCGAGGAACCTATTCAGCGTTCACTCCTGACTCTGTACCCCGGGTTTGCAGGTGCGAGGCCGGCTCATGACGCCTGCTTCGAGGACGTCAACGCGGCCGGGAACGCCTTCGGGAACTGCGGGAAAGACGGAGTGGGGAACTACATGAAGTGTGCGAAGAGGTGAGTTGGAGTTGGGGGTTCTGCACATGAGCCTGAGTACACAGTGCGTGCAATCCTACCATTGAATACTACTATCAAAGACACACACACACACGCACGCACGCACGCACGCACGCACGCACGCACGCACGCAAGCACGCACACACACACACACACACACACACAAGATACGATCGTTCAAATGCATCACCTGTTTTTATCCGGAGAAGGCAAGTGGATTTTTATCATCTTTTATCAGAGTTATAGTCTCAAAGGACTCCATGAGGTAACTTTTTACCGCACACAACCCTACGCCCTGACCCTGAACCCCCCTGAAGAGCAAGGAAAACTCCCTGAACACAGAGGGGAGAAGGAACACAGTAGAAGGATCTCTCCGCAGGGGGAGATGGTCCGATAAAGCTGTACAAGCAAGCAAACCAATGTTCACACAATACGAGAGGTTGAGGAGAGTCCGACAGCTGGGATAGGCGAAACCTTTTGGGGGAACAGGGGATCTTTCAAACAACATCACTTCCTCCTATGAGCCAATGAGAAACAGGAATTGCTATAACGGCTGTTTGTTTAGTACCATCCCTTTTGAGGTTGACTTCATATTTTATTTGACACACACACACACACACACACACACGCACACACACACACACACACAAACTCACATTCTTAGGACTTGTGTTGCACAAGTAGATTTTTTTTTGTAGACGCTTTATGCCCCATTTTGATCAATTCATTGATTTGAATTGAGTGATGATATTAAAATGGCTGCTATCTTACTCTCAGCAAACTGACATGCCCCCACTGTGTTCATGGCAACCTACTGAGCGGTGAAAGGAGCAGTCTGGAAGCAGTACCATTACTGCAACACCAATTCTTCACAGAAAGGTCCATTTTAGTTCCCAGCTTATAGAGCTGCCAACAACCTTGTGTAAATCTCAATGCATTTCAGCCAAGAGGCAGAATGTGTGGCGATAGAGAGAGCCGAACAAAATAAGAGTTGAAGAAACTTTTGTTGTTTAGTTAACATGGCCTTGGAACAGTTGAACACGTATCTCTACAACCCATGCAGACTGGGTGGAAAATATCACATTTTAGATTCTTTTTTTTTTTTTTCTTATACCGTGCAATTTTGACTCTACCAAATAAAGGTATATGGAATATGGTTTGTTGTAAAAAAGATAAAGAAGGGATTGGACTCAGCTGTGCCAATGTCAAACATGTTGTGTGCTCCGTATATCCCGTTGGTCAACCACCCCTCCATAAAAAGAATAAAAGACTGAAAGGAAACTAAAAAACGAAAACATTCAAATATGGACCTTTCTCGGTTCAAATATAAACAACCCAAATGTTTAAGCCTTTACGCCCAGCTCTGTGGTGCCAGCACGGGCCAGGCAGGGTCGACGTTGGGCTGTGCCCAAACACCATGGCAACAAGAGAAAGCAAAACAAGCAGCTGACTTTGTACGAGCCAAACAAAAAGTTCACTGTGTCTGCGTTAGGAGCGCTGAATATTTTTTCTGAGAGTAAGAATTTGTAGAGAGTTATACGGAGAGTGGCTGTTGTCTTTATAATCTTCTAGAAAAAACGTACTCACAGAAATATAGAGGTAGTTTCAAGGTTGAGGCAATGTGAGGACAGTATTTACACCATATACCTACCGCACAAAGTTAGTGAACCCCAAGAAGTTGCCACAGCAAATGTTCATTTATTATTTAGAGGTAAAAAATGAGTTAAAAGAGACAAACTAAAGGACAAGAGGACGCGCCTAGCATTCCGTACAGGGTTTGTTCTGCAGGTGTGACCTCTGTGACACATGATCCCTATTCTGATCCATAATGAAATGGACGTACAAACACTAATTAACTAATTAATGCTTTCAGCGAGGCGGCGAAGTTGAAACTGCCGCATACTACTCAGTGTTTGGTTTCCTGTCTCTCACACACACACACACATACACACATACATCGTGCATGGACATAGTGAATGCATGCACACACTCACACACACACACACACACACACACATACATCGTGCATGGACATAGTGCACGCACACACAGTGGGTGGTTGACACATACACCATGCATGAACACTCACAGTGCACACACACATACAACTCGTGCATGGACATAGTGCACGCCCACACACACACAGACACACACACACACACACACACAAACACATATAGACATATACATGCACATACATAGTGCACACACATTCAAATTGCACACAAACACACACACACAAACAGAATAGCCTGCATACCCACACACACGCGCACACAGACACACACACACACACACGCGCACACAGACTGCACAGGCTCAGCTCACTTAGAGACAATTTCCATGGCTCAGTGCCACAGCTAATTAATAGAGCCAAATTAGCAGTTTAGCCATGCAAATGAGCCTCCAGATTAAGGCAGACGATAATGGCTTGCTACGTCTGCGTTCTTGTGCGTGTGCGCGTTTGTGTGAGTGCGGCACAAGGCGGGAGTGCACGTGCGACCGCACCTGAGGCGTGTTTGAGAGAGTCTCCCAGGAGTCATTAGCCGGATGTCTGCCCGGACGCGCTGGTGTGGGCGGTTGATTAGAGAATATGAAAATGTGCAATTTGCATGCATCTGTGGAGTGGCTGTTGTAGTTATTCTGAAGGTCCCCCTGCCCACTTCCTTCTCCTTTCTCATTTTGTTTACTTCCTAAACTATTTCACGAAGGCGATTGTGATTGTGTTAGGCTCCGTCTAAACTAAACTCAACTCGAAGCGGTGTGCTAAACTGACGAGGTCTACTGAAAGAGAAGTGTTTTAATGTCTTTTGCCATCGGTGGGCTCTGGGCCAATTAACGCGTGTTTGGAGGTAATCACCTGATCGGTTGTCATTGACGACGCACCCAAGGAGTAATCAAGCATGAAACAGTTAATGGTACATTTATTTTTTTTACATTTAAACGCTGATGCGCTGAACTGGTCATTAAGGGATATGCAGATATCGCATGTTTTTGCACATATTCACACAATTTGGCAATCATGCGAGGAATACGACAGGGTCGAAAAACAGAGATCCTCCTCATCAACCTTTATTTATGCACAGTTTCTCAACGACGCCATGTATCCAGGCTATACGGTATGACGAAAAATGATAACAATACAAATATATAAATAAATATCCATACGAATAAAGAAAGAGCGAACCAGAAAACATCAGCGAAATACCACGTGATAAAAAAGAAAATAAAATCCTCACCTAACAGAGTGCGATAACACAAGAAAACAAAGAGATCTCTCACTCAAAGAGGGACGACGTTCATACAGTACATTGCCATTTAGCAGACGCATTAATCCAAAGCGATTTACGACTGTTTGTACACACACTGAGGTCACCCACGCAACGCCACAGCCAGGTAGTCAGTCAGGGTCAGGTGCCTTGCTCAGGGACACCTCGACACAGCCGAGTTTTGAACCAGCAACCTTCCGGTTCCCACCCACCCTCTACCTCCCGAATCTAAGCCAACCCACGTTCGTCAGATTTCATTGATTGATTTTTTCTTCCCCCCGGTTCGCCCACGCCAGCGACGCCAAGTGCGGTAAGATCCAGTGTCACAGCGCGGCCAAGAAGCCCAAGGGCACCAACGCCGTGTCCATCGACACCACCATCCGCACGGACGGCCGCGAGGAGAAGTGCCGGGGCACCTACGTGTACAGCACCCAGGACGGCCAGGGCGACCTGCCCGACCCCGGCCTGGTCATGACCGGCACCAAGTGTGGGAAGGGCAAGGTGACACACCCAGAGATACACATATACAGTGGATAGAGGCACGCATACACAGACATGTAGGCACGCAGGCTCGCACACACTCACACACCTATATATATATATATATATATAAATATATATATATAGTAGATGCACACGCACTCATACATATAGAGGCACACACACACACGTATATTATGTAGAGACGCTTACGCACTCATACATAGACACGCATGCAAACGTGCATACAAACACACACTGTATAATACAGATATAAACACGCATATCCACACACAAACACAGACAAACGCATATATCGGACACGCACTCACAAACACACGCCCATGCATACGCTATACACACGCACACATGTATGCAAACATACATGCACACACATAGGCACACACATACATACACTCATACACAAACTCAAATGCACATGCATAAACCCACACAAACACACTCTTATACACACACACACACACACACACAATCTAATTCACACACACTTAGTATAGTGGTTTGTCATGCTCCATCACAAGGGTGCCTGCACTCACAACACCCCTCTTTAAAAATAAAGTCGTAAGGGGTGTGTGTTTGTGTGTGTGTGTGTGTGTGTGTGTGTGTGTAGTAGATTGTGTCCTGCGTCATGTGTTGCTGCTCGTGTCACCCCACAGGTGTGCAGGGACCGCAGATGCCAGAACGCTTCGTTTAGCGAGCTAGAGACGTGCATCGCACGCTGTCACGACCACGGGGTAGGGAACACACACAAACACACACAAACACACACACACACACAAACACACACACACACACACACACACACACACACACACACACTATCGGCCCTGCTGCCAGATACAGCTGGCTGCTTGTCATTCCCTCACTCTGTGTCCTTGAGCTGAGGAAGAGGGTCTTTCTCGCAATGCAACTTGTAAAAAGTTTTTTTCTCCTCGGTTAAATGAAGTATTTTTTAGAACAAAGGAGTGATGAACTGTTTATCAGTCTTTCCACCAGCCCCCCCGAGTGGCGGCAGGACTTGAGAAGCCCGGAGTTTATGGGCTCATAGCGGCACTCTCGGAAGGATAAGTGTTTAAGGGAGTTTAAACATCTGTTTCCGTGCAAGAGCAGACAGCGATCTGTCCAGATCCAGCCGTCCGAGGGCTGGTTTGAAGACGTTTTCATGCGTCATACTCGCTTGTCTCGGTCCTTATCCAGTCAATTTAATCTCGTTTCAAGAAGGAAAAATTGTGTGTTGGGTGCACGCTCTGTGAGGTACAGTCAGAAGTGTGGAACTAGGGGGATTGTCACTAAATTCACTTACATATATGTACCGTGTCTCTATGGCTTTACGCTGAAATAATCGTTGTATATGAACACTGTGTGGGTACTTTTTGTATCGTCATTCTTTAGTGTCTTTATACATTTGTTCTTTATTCCCGCCTTATCATTGGTGTATTTTTGGATGGTGAAAAACCTTGAGATTGTGTTTGTATAGATTAATTTGTAAGACCTCAATACAAACCCAATAAAGAGAATCAGGAGTTTTGACATGCCGATGGCTTATGCTTAGAAAAATATATATAATACACGTTTTTAACGGTTAATAAACTATGGCCATAAGAAAATCCTTATTTTGCCCGGAGGTGCGCAAAAAATTGTCTTGTCGAAAATAAGCCTTGAATGATTCTAATTTATGAGAGGAAAAATAAATCAACACAAACAACACACACACACACACACACACACACACACACACACACACACACACAGACACACACACACAGCCCTCCCCTCTCTCTCTCATTCGATTACAGACAGCCCAGCCTTGAACCACAACTTATTTTTATTGTTTGTGACCCTTAGCGCTCAATGCCCGCCCTGCTGTTCACTGTAATTTCACACCCCACATGTCTTTAAAGCCAGCCTTTAAGGTCAGCCTACCGACGGCACACACTCCCCCCTTCACTCCCACGGCTCCCCCCTCGCCCATCTCTGTTATATGACAGCTATCGACGTACCAGGGATGGGAGTAAGCGGACTGTGACGGGATAAACATTGGAGCGTTCCAGATGTATTAACTTTAGCGGTGTGACTGATCCGGTCGTCGTGTCTCCGACCCCGTAAACGAAGGTAAATACGTTCTGATGTTTACCGCTAGCGAGAAAAGGTTGACGTGAACTCAGCACGATCTTTTTGTCTCCCCTGCTGATTTTAGTTTTTTCTGCCATTGCGTTAACACGTTAGTGAGAACTTGAAAACGTTTTGGTCACGCAGGTTCACGTTCTGTCGCTCTCTGTGGATCGGTCGGCAATCGCGTCCGTTAAAAGCCTCCCGAAAAACGTGAAAGCGGTTGGAACAATCAGCTCTGAGGGGAGGGAGCAGCGGTTCATGCGTGGAGTAAAAAAAAATAAACAACGAAATTGGTACACAGAGAAATCAAAACCGTTTTATCTGAAATAGAACGAATAATGATGTTAAAAGATTAACAGGAGAATCTGCACACTGAAGGCATTTCTTGTAGGATAATATGTTTTCGCTTTACTTCCGAGCGGACCCGGCCAGAGGGAAGGGAGCCAGAGGGTC
This sequence comes from Pollachius pollachius, assembly GCF_949987615.1. Classification (NCBI taxonomy): domain Eukaryota; kingdom Metazoa; phylum Chordata; class Actinopteri; order Gadiformes; family Gadidae; genus Pollachius; species Pollachius pollachius. The sequence continues at coordinate 10,615,463 of NC_136953.1, read as the reverse complement.
ACTTAGTTCTTTAATTAGATCTGCAGGACTTTCCTGAACACCGTAAGGCCGTGCCCATGTGTGGAGATCCATCGTTGGCCGGCCAAGGCCTGACTGATATTCATTGCGAAACGCAAACCTGATTATCTTGGACGGTCTCACCAGGCTTGTGATAACCAATAAAACGTAAAACGGCCCCTTGGCAGATGGACGGATTGTGTGCGTTGTGTTTTGAATTCAGAGAGACTTCAGTGGAAGTGCAGAGTGAGATTAAGAGTGGAAGGAAATAGTTCCCTTGTTGGTTGGTTGAGCTGCACGAATATATCTTTTATATCAAGATAAGGGAAGCGTAGTTTTAGTGGGAGCTTATATATTTTTGGAATTCTGGCCAAAATCAATTTGGGGAGAATGGAATAAGCATAAAAACATTACTTTCTGGAAGTTCATTTAATTGGCTTCCTGTTGCCAAAGAACTCGCCTATTTTGTCACCCTTCTGTGGGAGGGAGCTATCGGGTCCGGACATCTGGAGATATTAATTACGTTTCCGCCCTGGATTTCACCTAAGATAAGGGAAACATTTGCAGCTTGTTTACCCATAGAGAGAAGTCATTAAGCTGTCACCGGCCAAACACCACGCGGAAATGAAATGACAAGCTTCAAACGCGCTCAAAACTGTGCTTCGCTTAAGGGTAGCGTGCGTTTTGTTACGTTCCGGTAACGCAAACCTGATTGTTAGAAATTGTCGCTTAGGTAGGTTGGTGGGGTTGGTCCCAGCTCATGCAGACATTTCGCATTTCGCAGGGGGTAAGCATTTTCACGGGGGGTGCCCCAGGGGGCGCTTGAAGGGGTTCTTAATCGCCGGCCTGTGTTCACACATGTCAAACGGTTGTGGATGGAAGTCTGTTGTCGCCGTGCGCGACGGCAACACGGCAACCGAGCGACCAAGCAACCATGCGTCGTGAAGGGCTGATTATGGTTCCGCGCAGACGCTTCGACGCAGTGGTGAACCCGTTTTGGTTCTGCGTCGGGTTTTCGTGAGCCGACCAATCACAGCCCTTGCTGCCCTCGACGCAATGATACAACATTTTGGGAGGCTCATGTCAGAGCCTTGCGGTGGACGCAAGGAGGGTCCGCAAGGGCGTATTGGGTCCGTAAACCCCTGTGCGTTGCGTCGACGGAGGCCGTGGTTGTAGCCTGGCTCCCAGGTGAGGTCTGCAGTAATGGTGTCGAGACGTACGACGCTCAGACCCTTTTGTTTGCATGCATGACAGCTCATAAAGGGTGTGAAGCCTTCAAAGGAGGGTTTGTCTTTTACCAGGTCAAAGCCTTGGTGGTTACCGTGGTTACGGAGAGGTAGGGCGGGGGGCTCTTGAGGTGTGAGCAAGGTAGAGGGTTTGTGTTGTCGTAGTCCTGTGAATAAACTGTTGAATGCATTGCGCAATATGTCCCATTTTTGTCCTTTGAAAGGGTATCATGCCATGTTTATGTTACAAGCATGATCTACATGTGCTATTTGCATGTGTGTGTGTGTGTGTGTGTGTGTGTGTGTGTGTGTGTGTGTGTGTCTCTCTGCAGGTGTGCAACAGCAATGGGAACTGCCACTGTAACCCTGGCTGGGCTCCGCCCTTCTGTGACAAGTCAGGACTGGGAGGCAGTGTGGACAGTGGGCCCGTGCAGTACTACAGTACGTCCACACACACACTCTCAAGCACACACACGCACACACACACATGCACTCTCACACATACACACATAACTCACTCACTCACTCACTCACTCCCTAAGTGTGTTTTGACTGGCGTAGCAGCGAACATCACAAACAGGAGATCTTTAGGTCTTTACAGGGTTTTTTTTTATAGTCAATTGAATGCATGGAATAGAATATATAGGGCTATTTGAACCCATGGTCACTCAAAGCGCCTCACAATTATTGCCTGACATTCACCCGATCACATCCAACTGCGTCAAGCTAGTTTTCTTTTGAACACATGTATATAAATCCAAGTGTGTTTTGTGTTGCTGTTATGCACACGGTTTATCTATACGTCTCCTCACACCTTCCACACCGATCCTTGGTGTTTTTACTTCAAGCGATCCTTTGAGTCCATTTCTTTGTCGAGTTGATCCTTATCGCCGTTACAATTGCCTAGCACAAGATGATCCAAAAAATATATTTGAAAAAAAGAAATAATAATATATGTAAGTAAAAAGTGACAAAAAAACGAACAAACTAAATACCTGCACAAATTGACATGTTTTTTTATGACATTCCATACTTTTTGTGTTATTTTTGACTTGCATATATTCTATTTTATATTTTATAAGAAAAATGTATGAAAACATTGCATTTTTACAAGTGTGCATATGTAAATATACCTGCTATGTGAATATACACAGGATCCCTACGCATATGGATCAAATATCCTCAGTCACCCTTAGCACCTCACAGCTGACCTCGGTCTGTCTGTCTTCGCCCCCCCCCCCCCCCCCCCCCCCCCCCCCCCCCCCCCCCCCCCCCCCCCCTGCCCGTCCGTCCGTCCCCACAGGTGAGGCGGGGCTGGTGGCCGGCCTGCTGTTTGCCTTCCTGGTTCTGCTGCCCGGGGTGCTCACCGCCTTCTACTGCCTCCGGATCAAGAGCTCCTACTACCACAAGTGGCTTACCCAGCGGGAGAAGAACAACAAGTAGGTCCCCCAGGGCAGCTGGGTGGTGTTAGACACAAGGTCTCGGCCAGGAGAAAGTCCCCTGGATACAGGGTTGTAGACGTTTTGATAGGAGTTTGGATTACTGGTCAAATATGTTAAATAAGATGAGGTGGGACGCTGGATCGATCATGTGGCATTTCATAAATTGTACTTAACATATTTTAAAACAGGAACCTCTTCGAATGAATGTTCACTGGTTTACTAGTGCTGCTGTAACCGACGTTAGGAGTGTTGATTGAAGCTCAACTGATCAACCCCCCCCCCCCCCCCCCACACACCTAGCCTCACTTCAAGGTACGTCAGGGTGCCCAGGCGTCGCCCCCCTCCAGGCCTGCCTTGGTGGGGGGTTGATGGGTGTAGGAGGAAGGGGGGCGGGGGGGCCACATACAATATTTAAAATATGTTTTGTACCTTCATATCCATCCACATCTATATAGGCATACGTGCGTGTGTGTGTGTGCATAAATGAAGTGCACACCGTTCGAAATGAAGTCTGGAGACAATAGAGGGTATAAATATACCAGAAAAATAAGGTTTAAATACGCTCTATAATTAGTCCATGCATGAACGCCCCTACCTTTTGTGATCCCGACTCCCTATCGTGTTGTGTGTGTGTGTGTGTGTGTGTGTGTGTGTGTGTGTGTGTGTGTGTGTGTGTGTGTGTGTGTGTGTGTGTGTGTGTGTGTGTGTGTGTGTGTACTAGCACCTTAATGCTGCAGTGCACACACATGAATCACCAGAGGTGTAATTCCCCTCTAGGTACGTGGTTGCTAATTGAGCCATACTGTGAGTGGTACATTTAGACTCAATGATGACATTCAAATGAAGCCTTGACTGATTTAGTAGCAGATGAGAACAATGAAATGTCATAACATTTCAGGTAACGCGGTTATTTGACATTTGCATTAGGAACCTGGCAATTTTAATTTAGTTTACAATTAGTAATGCCATAAAATGTGTCTGGTTGGCATTTATTTTTATTATTATTACCTCCCTGTAAATACTGCTAATTGACGCAAATACCCTCCAAAAATTATTTGTTTTATTCTTTTCATTTTATTTTCACCTGTATATTTAACAGGGACTACTCACAATAAATATATCAACCCCCACATAACTAGGAGCTCATTCAGGTCTTTAGCTCCTGGGAGATTTAAGAACCAGACCACATGACCATCATTATTGTTATTATTTATATTGCTTTACCCCTTTCTCACAGCTGGCCACAGCGAGACGTTAAGGTGCAGAGTTATAACACACACATCATAGCTTAGCCGGATTGCACCGGTCGCACATCAACGTCGAGCTGTGTGTGTGTGTGTGTGTGTGTGAACCATAGTGAGGAGAGGGAAGTCATTAGAGTTATCTTACAGAGTTGTTCAGCCATAGAAGGTTTTCAATATGATTAAGGCTTTAGTGAGCTGGGCTAGGAGGAGAAGTGGAGTAAAGGGGAGGAGAGGGCCAGGGAGGTAGGCAGGTCTGTCAGGTTAGGGAATAGGTAGCTAGGGAGGGAGGGTAGATAGGTAGTTAGGAAGGGAGGGTGATGGGGAAAGACAGAGGGAGGTTAGTGTGTTTAAGTCATGATGGAGGGAGGGTAGATGGGTAGTTAGACTTGTATGTGGCTGAGGAGGAAGGTTAGTATGTGGAAAAACACAACTTCCCAAGCAAGTTAAATATCAGTATTGCGGCTTTAAGGAATCGCTACCATGGAAACCATGGATATGCGAATGAAGGGGATAAGAGTAGATAGGAACAAGAAAAATAACGTATGCCTTCTTTGTCAGCACTCAGTAGATTCCCAGATAGGATGTTCCATTTCAGCATGAGCAGAAATCATCTGCAATTTGATGTTTCTCCGCTTTGAAATAAAAATAAAACCTTCATGTCAATGCATATGTGAACCTGCAAGCCGCTTAAAGCCCACTTTCTACGAGCAGGCATGCATGCGTGTGTGCGTGCGTGCGTGCGTGCGTGCCTGCGTGCCTGTGTGTGTGTTCCCCCCCCTCCCACCTGAACTCTCACTATGTCATGACGCTGTGGTAATGAGTTAGGGCCTCTGGCAGCCGTTTATAGCGCTCCCGTTTAGCCGCTTCTGCTAAATAGACCCTGGCCCCGTGCCACACCTGGCCTTCAGTGCACACACGGCCAGGACGGGGGGGGGCCCCCAACACCGGGCCAGGGGCCGGGGCCTGGGCTGATCCTCTGCTCCGGGGCAGCTCGCACGCGAAGGGGAAGACCTAGACGGAGCGGGGAACGCAGGAGGAAGAGGGGGGGCGGCTGATATGAATAAAAAGGGACTTTAACCGAACCTACAGAGCAGAGGACGATGCCTCCTCCTCCTCCTCTTCCTCCTCCTCCTCCTCCTCTTCCTCCTTCTCATCCCTCCTCCTCCTCTTCCTCCTCTTCCTCCTTCTCATCCCTCCTCCTCCTCTTCCTCCTCCTCCTCTTCCTCCCTCCTCCTCCTCTTCCTCCCTCCTCCTCTCCATCCCTCCTCCTCCTCCAACTCCTCCTCATCCCTCCTTATCCTCCTCCTCCAACTCCTCCTCCTCCACCTCTTCCTCCTCCTCCTCCTCCTCATCCCTCTTCATCCCTCCTTATCCTCCTCCTCAACCTCTTCCTCCTCCTCCTCATCCCTCCTCATCCCTCCTCCTCCGCCTGCTCCTCCTCCTCCTCCTCTTCCAGCTCTGTGCATTTCTTTTTTTCCACAGGGGTTTTGTTCCGCGGCCAATACTTAAGGTTCATGCACAGTTCAGCCCTGGGAGGGTGCGATTTATCCCCCTCTGTTCTTTGAAAAATTAAATATATATATTTATATGATATAATATATATCACATCTGTGTGGTGTGCTGTATGATTCCGTGGCCTGTAATTCACCCCCGGCCAGCCCATCTGAATAAATTTTCAACAGAAAAACAAAAGTAAACTCTGGCTTCCATGGCGACGGGTGCTGTCGAGTCGTCCTTCTTCGGGCGGCAGACGTTTTGTGATTGTCGTTTTCCGGGATTTGAACCCACCCCTAGCAAGTGTTCCTAACTGTCCCTGGGACCAGGAACGGGGGGAACGTCCTGCATTGGGTCTCCCAGTGCAACATGGAGAGGATGAGGCAGAGCGAAGGAACGATAAGGGAATCCATGCCTGACCAAATAGCCCCACTTTTGGGCCAGCAAGTCTGTTAGGACGATTAAAAGGCGTATTGTAGGATAAAGTCCATCAACCGGGGCTGTCTGGTCAGATGGTGCCTGGCCTGTACACTACCACCACACAATCCATCCCTCCCATCATGGAGAACGCTGCAGTATGGAGAAACTTGAAGGAATACCTCAGACCCATTACCAAATGAATGCAATTAGATATCCTTTTGATGATGCTTTTCACATATCGATCGCTTGGCTACCTCGCGACGGGCCATCTACCCCCCCCGGAATGATTGAATGTGTTTTCCTTCATCATGCACGCATCTCTTCCCCCTTCACTTCGCGCTGGATAAAAGACTGTGTACCCCCCCCCCCCCCCGCCTTTATCTCTCCGCCCTCCCCAGGCTATCAAATCAATGCTAGAGCACATTGATTGATGGACAATCCTGACAGCTTTCTTGCAGAGCCATATCTGCTGTGCGGAGCCTTGTCTGAGTGTGATAAAGGGACTAAAGGCTTTGTTTGGTTTGTTTTCTCGTTTATCTCTCTCTCTCTCTCTCTCTCTCTCTCTCTCTCTCTCTCTCTCTCTCTCTCTCTCTCTCTCTCTCTCTCTCTCTCTCTCTCTCTCTCTCTCTCTCTCTCTCTCTCTCTCTCTCTCTCTCTCTCTGTCTCACCCTGTCTGTCAGGCTCCAGGCGTCTGCTGAGAAAGAGAAGAATGGACACCTGAACCCTGCCTTTCACCTGAAGGTGGTCGGCCCCATCAACAGAGCGACCGGCCACAAGGAGGTGGGTGTGTGTCTGTCTGTTTGTGTGTGTGTGTGTCTGTTTTTGTCTTTTTGTGTCTGTTTTTGTTGGTGTGTCTCTGAGGGTGTGCCTCTGTGTGTTTTGTGTGTGTGTGTTTTTGTGTGTGTGTGTGTGTGTGTATGTTTGTGTGTGGGTGGGTGTGTCTCTGTTTGTGTGTGTGTGGGTGTCTGGGTGTGGGTGTGGGCTTGTGCGTATGGGTCTGAGGTTGAAGGTGTGGGTGTGTGTGTGTGTGTGTGTATGCGTGTCTGTGTGTGTGTGTGTGTGTGGTATGTACTCTCGGTGCTCCCTCTGGTTTCCTTTGGTTTTCTATTATAGAGTAAAGAAATAACGTGTTGTCGGTTTCGTTTTACCAGCAGGGAATACAAATATTCTGTTGTCAACCCTGACACCTTTTCTAAGTGTTATTGGAGGTATTTTCTTGTGTGATCTGTATATGCATAGCGATGAGAGACTCTAACATAAGCTGCTCCTCTCTGCTTTGGCTAAAAGGATTTACAATGGATATTGCCTCTATCTGCCTATATGTATTGGACATTGTCATTGGTTCAATCGTTTCATCAATTATCAATCAATTTACATCTAAGTAGGTCAGTAAATGCTTGATTAATCCCCAGAGGGTAAACGGTCTGTAATGGGCAGAGGCCAGGAGTCATGAAGTCTTTAATCTTCATCATAATCACAACCAATCATTCTAGTTAATCATCCCTCCTTTTAACCCCCTCCTCCTCCTCCTCCTCATCACCACCACCCTTCCCCCCCTCCCCCACCCCTCCTCTCCCCCCCCTCCTTCCTCACCACCACCCTTCCTCTCCCTCCTCCTTCGCCTCCCCCTTCCTCTCCCCCACCCCTCCTCTCCCCCCCTCCTTCCTCACCACCACCCTTCCTCTCCCTCCTCCTTCCCCTCCCCCTTCCTCTCCCCCACCCCTCCTCTCCCCCCCTCCTTCCTCACCACCACCCTCCCCCCCCCCCCCCCCCCAGCTGCTCCCCCACACCAGCAAGGAGCTGCTGCCCCTGCGGCCCACCCCCCCGGCGGCCCCCGTCAGCAGCAGCACTCCCCAGCCCGTCAACGTGGTGCGTCCCCTGAGGCCCTCCGCGTCCCCGGCGGGGGCCAGCAGGGGGCCCTGGCCGCCGCTGCCGGCGGGGGGAAAGCGTCCTGGGTCTGCCGGGGGCCCCACGGCTCCCCCCAAGTCCACAGCCAGCCCCCAGAGGCTCACCCCGCCCAGGAAACCCCTGCCTCTCAACCCCACCCGCACGCCGCTGGTAAAGGTCCTCCCCCCACCCTCATACACCTCACACAGTGTGAGAGGAGTCGCACACACTATACACCTCACACAGGGTGAGAGGAGTCGCACACACTATACACCTCACACGGTGTGAGAGGTGTAACACACACTATACACCTCACACAGTGTGAGAGGAGTCGCACACGCTATACACCTCACACAGGGTGAGAGGAGTCACACACTATACACCTCACACAGGGTGAGAGGAGTCACACACTATACACCTCACACAGTGTGAGAGGAGTCACACACTATACACCTCACACGGTGTGAGAGGAGTCGCACACACTATACACCTCACACGGTGTGAGAGGAGTCGCACACACTATACACCTCACACGGTGTGAGAGGTGTAACACACACTATACACCTCACAGTGTGAGAGGAATCACACACTATACACCTCACACAGGGTGAGAGGAGTCGCACACACTATACACCTCACACGGTGTGAGAGGAGTCGCACACACTATACACCTCACACGGTGTGAGAGGTGTAATACACACTATACACCTCACACGGTGTGAGAGGAGTCGCACAAACTATACACCTCACACGGTGTGAGAGGTGTAACACACACTATACACCTCACAGTGTGAGAGGAGTCACACACTATACACCTCACACAGTGTGAGAGGAGTCGCACACACTATACACCTCACACGGTGTGAGAGGAGTCGCACACACTATACACCTCACACGGTGTGAGAGGAGTCGCACACACTATACACCTCACACGGTGTGAGAGGAGTCGCACACACTATACACCTCACACGGTGTGAGAGGAGTCGCACACACTATACACCTCACACAGGGTGAGAGGAGTCACACACTATACACCTCACACAGTGTGAGAGGAGTCACACACACTATACACCTCACACGGTGTGAGAGGTGTAACACACACTATACACCTCACACAGTGTGAGAGGAGTCGCACACACTATACACCTCACACAGTGTGAGAGGAGTCGCACACACTATACACCTCACACAGGGTGAGAGGAGTCGCACACACTATACACCTCACACAGGGTGAGAGGAGTCGCACACACTATACACCTCACACGGTGTGAGAGGAGTCACACACACTATACACCTCACACGGTGTGAGAGGAGTCGCACACACTATACACCTCACACAGGGTGGGAGGAGTCACACACACTAAACACCTCACACAGTGTGGGAGGTGTAACACACACTATGCACTACACACTATACACTACAGAAAGTGTTAGAGGAGTCACGCTAAAAACTTGTTTATTATAACTGTTGGATACATTTGGGATAACGTCAGCGAACAACTCTACAAAATATGTTGCATCATCCCACACTTTTTTTATTGACAGATTTTTATAAATCCTTTTTTAATGAACATATTTGATTGCGGCGATGTGAAAAATCAGTCCTTTAAAAGATCTGTATTCCATGAACACTTTCGAGGTATCAGGCAACATCTCAGGCAGGAAGTCAACATATCTGCTCTTCTTCTCTGGTTTTGGCTATATTGTGTCATCTGCTCTTCTTCTCTGTTTTTTGTAAGATTGTGTCATCTGCTCTTCTTCTCTGGTTTTGTAAGATTGTGTTGTCTGCTCTTCTTCTCTGGTTTTGGTTAGATTGTGTCGTCTGCTCTTCTTCTCTGGTTTTGGTTCGATTGTGTCGTCTGCTCTTCTCTGGTTTTGGTTAGATTGTGTCATCTGCTCTTCTTCTCTGGTTTTGGTTAGATTGTGTTGTCTGCTCTTCTTCTCTGGTTTTGGTTAGATTGTGTCGGAGCCGCAGTCCAGACGCTCGCTCCTCCCCCCCCAGAGGCCCCTCCCCCTCAGCCCGGCCAGAGCGCCGGTGGCCTACATGAGTCCGGCCCGGTCCGGCCCTCCAACGAGGCCCCCCACCGGCCTGCTGGTCATGATGCCCGCCTCTGCCGCCGCCGCCGCCGGGCCCACGCCGGCTGCCGTCAAGGTGACGGCCGTGCCCCCCCTCAAAGTACTCAGGTACTACACACACACACACACACACACACACACACACACACACACACACACACACACACACACACACACACACACACACACACACACACACACACACACACACATAAACATATGCAGACACATACACACACACACACACGCATAAACATATGCAGACACATACACATACGCACACACACACACACTCACAAACACATAAACATACACGTACACACACTCACACATAGAGACGAACAGGTGCATGAACAACAATCATAAACACACACACACAGAAAGACACAAAAGGGTACACACAAATCAAAAAACACACTCACACAGAAGGACATAAACAAACACACACCCAGTCAAACACAAGACACCCACAAACAGGGGCATGACCAAACGTACACACATGATCCACACACACATGCACGTCTTTGCAAGCAACCGTAAAGTGGTTTGAAATTGGGATTCTATCTTTGCCTGTACGCCTCCATAAATGTTGCTCTATTAGGGCATGCATTATGCAGGAAACACAGTAGGACGAATCCATCCTAATTCAAAATCCATCCATTGCAGTGTGTCCACTGCATTAAAAGGACTGAGTGACAAACACGCTTAAAAAGTTGTTTAACTCATTGCACAACAGCTCCAGGTCTGTGGGAACGTTTTGGAATGAGTTCTGTTTGACGAGTCTGGGGTTAAAGGTGCAACATTTCAGTCGTAGTTCCTTGAACGCTCCAGTCCATTAAATCGATGTTAGAGGAAGAAAAAAGGGCTTTGATCATCAAACCACAACTTTCTTTTGTGGTGGAGAATGTTAGGTACGCCAAAAGATTGCAAGTATCGGAATTCGAAAGGGTTCAACAAAAAATCCCCAAATCTTCAAATGCAATCTTTCCTTCTGCTCCACCGAATCCAAATTCATCTAAAACTACGATCGCGGTATACTCCAAGTTGTTCTACTAGGAAAAAAAGATGGCTGGTGTTATGTAGGCGGAGTTAAATGGGGATAAAATTTATAATAATTCCCTTTCCGATACTTTGAAGAGCCAAATCTTGATCCGAAAGTATCCTAGGCTGAACGTTTCTAAAGTAGTGTAACAATGTCTTGTGAGTCCATTGATTATTTCTCCAAAAGAGGTTAAGTGAGAGCCTGACACTGAGAGGTTGCCTATGTTAACCCCCCCCATCCCTCCTATCTCTGCACGAAGCCGGCACGATGAAGCGATATTTAGGGCTCAAGTCTGTTGAAGCCTTGCCCGAGAGCGGCGCTGTTGGCCTGTAAGCCTGGAGATGTAGTAGCCAGGGGCAGATATCAGACTTTGTTCTCCCGACAATCGATTTCTGTGTGAGGGGCTCACAGAGCAGCGAGCCCGGCCTGGACCTCCTTCACGGGCAGACGTCTGCCTATTGTGCTGCCACATTGTGATCTGCACTCTCACCCATTTCTTAAGGGCTCATTGTTGTCGGGAGGACGAACCCAAAGGGGGCCTGCAAATAAATAAGTAAATAAAAGTGGCAGGAAACATCCCGTTTCCCTGTGTGGTCGGGGTGTTAAAGTGGCTGGTGTTGAAGCGTGACCCACCATGTGTGAAGAGTGGACGATCAATAGTTTTGCTATTGGCTTCGCTCGCCGCAAACATTCACCGGATCAATACATTTAAGCTACATTTTGAGCTGCACGGAGGTTCAGCTCAAATGCTTCGAATTTTTTCGACTGGGAAATGGTCGCCGTTACAAAGTTTCACTCGGAATCAAGTGTTGTGTACTATGGTCTGTGTCTGGTCCCTGACTTTGCTCTTCTTGTGTGTGTCTCCTAACCCCCCCCCCCCCCCCTTTACTTTACATAGACCCGTGCCGGGAGCCAAACCAAACTCAGCCTCATCTCCCTTTCGAAAATGACCTTGTTTGCCGAAGCACAGCAACACCACCACCTCCTCCTCCTCCTCCTGCTGAGAAGGCAGCGAACGCACGGCCTATTTGCACTAACAGAGAGTACAGACACCTCTTGGAGAGGGCGGGGGGGTTCTAAGGCCAGCGAATTGGAGGAGGGGAGGGGGGGGCAAGGACAATGTGAAGGTCAATGCAGAGATTCGGTTTAGCCTGACTTGAGACAACAACGATAAAATCTACTTGACCTTGACCCTGTGGCTCCCATGACACACACACCCTTCCCCCCCCCCGCACTGATGTTCCCATGGTGACGCGGTTTTGCACGGAGGACTTGCAGACTGAGAAGAATCTAATATTATCACCAGAGGGGGGGACGATCGTCTCCTCAACTTTTTCGCAGTTTTTTAATTATTATTATTATTTTACTATCATTTGTTGTCAATCTGTTTACGCTATCTTAAAAAAAAAAAAAAAACGTAAGAAAACGGAGAAAGAAAAAAAGCAACGCTGGCCTTGTTGTGGTTATTGTCATCTGTTTACAGATATTGTTTTTTGTTGTCGTCATTTATGTCATGTGCCAAAGAAGTCTCTTATACCTCGGGGGGCGTGTCCTGAATGCTCTTAAAGTGTTCAGCCGTATAAACACACGCACACACACTCACACACACACACACACACACACACACACACACACCACAACACACCACACACATTCAAACACATATATATATAAAAGGATATATGTATACAATCAGATGAATACAGTTTCTGGCTGTTATTTCTGTGCAGATCCAACTCCTTCACCCTACAGGCGCGGTGCCCACCCCCATCTGGCTGGTTATGTTGGTTTGAATGTCTTTGCTGCGTTGATGACTTTTGAATTGTTGCATAAAACCTTTTTGTACAAAATGGCTGCTTGGTTTCTTCCTCGTCTTGCTCCATTCATGCCTACATGTTACAGGAAATGTACACGTGTGGCAGGATGTGTGTTTTTTTGTGTTTTTTTTTTTTTTACATGGCCATAGCTGAAGGGGTTTTCAGACTGAGCATGAATAATGTGTGTTAAAGTGACATGAGTGTGATTTAGGAGCTATCATTTGAACAGGAAAAAAGGAATAGCATCACCATCTGTCAGCTATTAGTGAGTGAAATGCTCTGTGAAATATCTGTTCTGGATGACTGCGGGGCCAACCTTGTGTGAGACTGTTTCAATTTTAAGCGGCGCCAAGCTAATTTCTGACCATCAGGGCATCTCGTCTCTGATTGGTTCGGGGAATACATCTTGCCTGAAAATCTCTCTTTCTGTGCTCTGTCTTTCAAACTCTCCGATCTTACCTACAGCAGCTTTCCGCTCCTTGTGAGGTCCCTTTGAAGATTGTAAAAAAAAAAAGAACATTTATCTACTGGTCAATGATAGTATTTCCCCTGGAAATACGGATCTGCTATGGAATCCTAAGCTTTGGCTCGTTGTCAACAGAGCCATGACAGACATGTTTTTTTTCCATTTCCCTGATATCATTTCCTTGGCACTGCAGTGTTAGAACCTTAAATGGAGTTGGGATTATTGAAGTTACGTTTCCTTTGGCCCTGAGCTGGCCGGCAGGTTCGTTACAGCAATTCACCGTTGCTCGGAAGAATTCTCCTGTGGTGACACTTTTGTTTGTCTTCATCACAGCTTGAGCGTTCTCCTTGTTTCTCCTTCAGGCGAGGAGCGAGTCCTAGGTTGGAAGTTATTGCTGCAACAGAGAACCTTGAGCCTTTATGTGTTTTATTGGAAATAATAATTGTACATACTCATGCTCACAGTGTATACAAACATGGTTTGTATACAAACATGGTTTGTATACACTTTCTGTTTGGCCTGTCTTACTCATTTCTGCTTAAAGCTAGGTAACTTGGAGAAGCCCCCCAGAGAACGCTTTGATTTTTAAAGTATCCAACTGGCAAAAAATCCCACCCCTTCCTTCAGGCCTCCTTCCAAAGACGTTCCTCAAAACACCTGATGCTGGCTCGCTGGATGTAGGCATAGGCTTTGTGGAAGACTCGGGTAATTCGCATGAGTGCACGGAGGTAGGGAGGTAGACAGACAGGTTGGCTATCCAATCATGTTATTCTGGCTTCTGAAATGTTGGGTAGGTTTTAATACAGGCCTGCGAATGCCACAGATACTAGACTTTTTTCATCTTTTTTGTCAAGCGTTTGATATATTGACTGCTGTCAGGATGTAACGAGAATTTTTACAAATATGACAAAAAATGCGTCTCAAATAAATGGCCTTCCCTTCCCTTTAAAGAAGCACCACACATTCTAATCAAACCACCGAACAGCACCATTGCTGGTTATTGCAGTCGACAGCTATTCCGTATTTGCATCTGAGCATGCATTTCTGCTTCAGAAAACACTTTAATAATCCCACTGGGGAATTCTTGTTACTCTAAGACACACTGTATATTTCCCGATATGTCCCACATTGGAACGTTGAAATGTTGAACTAATCATAAATTAACACAAATTTAATGGACTTCCATCGCACATGGATTTAAAATGAGGGCCCTTCAAGGAAAAATGAGCATCAAATCCCTGGTCCACACACACACACACACACACACACACACACACACACACACACACACACACACACACACACACACACACACACACACACACTCAGACACTCACACATTGACGCCAGCTGCGACCTGCCCCATGTGGAAAGTACATCCCGAGAGCATTGACTCTCCCCGCAGCAACCCCTCAATGGAGCCCGACTTCATCATCGTTTACGCGGGTCAGCGTGGATGTCTCCATGGGCCGGGCGCCGTGACCTATAGCGTCCCGTCCACGGGGGACGAATAAGACACAGATTAGGAGTCTGATATTGTCTGCGGCACAGAAAATTGCAGTGGAGGCTCCTTGGGGGATGAATGGTGCGGGAAACCATTGAGTGTGTGTGTGTGTGTGTGTGCATGCGTGCGTGCGAGCGTGTGTGTGTGCGTGCGTGCGTGTGTGATTGGTTTCTCTCTCCTGCGCCGCCGTGGACCTCGGCACCGGTCGACTCGCCCGCTCTCTCCCTAATGGCTTCCCAGTCGGTTGGAAATGAGATATCTGTAAGAGGGGCCACCTACCCCCACCACCTCCCCTGGGAGAGCGGCGCTCTACGCTGAGAGGGAACGCTATTGGACAGCAGAGAGCAATGGCCTGGTTGGGAGAAAATATTGATGCAGGCATTTTCTTTATCCATTACCCAGAGACACCCCACCCACCAGCACCACCCACCAGCCCAGCCCCACCGACTCTCCCACCCCCACGCAGGCCCCAACCAAACCCAAAGGGTCGGATATTCAGCGGCTCACTGCAGACTACGTGGTCCGACTCAGGCCTATCCCAGAGGGGGCCCCCCGCATCTCCGGCATGAGGCTCTCTGCCGCCGTACCGGCCCTGCCAGACAGGTCTGAACACCTTAATGGATTTCCGTGGCTCCGCTCCCAGCCGGCCGGTGGATGCATGCATACAAATGAACGGGGGGACGTTTCATAGGATTTTTTTTTGGACGTCGGAAAAACTGAGATATATTTTCGCTGGATGGTGGGCTACGTGTTTCTCATCCCGGCTTTTGTTTTTTCGGCCCCTGATCTGCTCTTCCATCGGAGTCCTCCCACACATCCTTTATTCGGTGCATTCGTACATATTCCAGGCACCGCCGGCCTCATTAGCAGCCCCCACTGTGATTGTGATAGAAGACTCTATAAATACACTGCAAATGGATGTAGAGCCCATATTTAAATTACCAAATCGGCGTAGAAAGGTCAATAAATAATCGGATATAGTAAACAAGGGATATATAATATATAATAGCTTGGAAGGTACAAATATAATGATATACAGCTTGTTTCTAGAAAATTCCAAAGGGAACTGGAGGGTTTGTACCCTCGTAGAAAACATGGAGCGAGAGAGAGAGAGAGAGAGAGACAAACAGAGATAGACACACACAAACACACACACACACACACACACACATACACACACCATTCTGTAAAGGTTACTTTGCTATACTAAGCCATACGGTGTGTCTTTCCAATCTGTGCCGACCTCCAGGGATATCGATATTCCATCTTTCCCCCAATTTTCGACTTGGTTGACAGAGACAGCCCAATCCTGGGGCTACATCCATATTCCGCTCTCAACACCAAGAGATCCTCTCTCTGTACTCTGCTGAAGGAGCAAACGTTTTTGTGTGTGTGTGTGTGTGTGTGTGTGTGTGTGTGTGTGTGTGTGTCCTCATGGGGCACTCTGCGACAATAGAAACAGAGTGTGCCATGTCCCTGTGTTAATACCCACTCGTTTCTGCCAGATGGTGGGTTTACTGTTGAGTGGCTTCTCTTTGTTGGGACCGGGAGGAAATAAAGGGGCGCACCCATGAGGCCGTAGAACGTGAGAGACAACATCAACATTCAAGTTTGTTTGTACAGCCTTTATCACAATAACAGCCTCCAAGGGCTGCGCAGGCAACACCAACAGGTGGATTAGACGGGCACGTCCTGATCCATAGACTCCAGGTTTAGGAGGGAACCAGGATAGATTTTTAATGTGCATGTGTGGGCGAACTACTGAACTGGTGCTGGTAGAATGCAAGTTTGGGAAATAAAAGTCCTTCGATGTTTTATGTATTTTCTGCCTTATAATTTTATACTTTTTTTTTTTTTTTTTTATTTATCAATTTTTTTTTATATCTTTGGTTCCAGCCATTTCGTCATTTAGATCAGATTCAGTTAACGCACTGGAGAAGGAGATAGAGGACTGCTCCTTGCCACTGGTTTGTTTGCGATGCAGAGTTGTTAAACTACCTGTCTTTGTAGATTCTAAACGCAGATCTCCAGCTAAATAAACAAAGACCACCATGCCTGATACTCAAGATGGGATCTAAGGCTCCCTTCAATTTAAGATGCCAACAGTTACACTTGAATAATGGTATGGGATGTTAATTTGATTTTCTAATGAAACAGGGATTAACTTTGTTCGTATAGCGGAGGGCCGTGGACTAACTTTGAATACATTTTGAGATTCTTGATATTTGAGAATAATGAAAAAGGGTATTCTAAGACAAATGTAGCTGTTTTCTTTGTGGGGAACAAATATATGCAACGACAAAGAAAACTATTTTCTTAATATAATAGATATATCTGTTGACTTCTAAACAGACGGCACACTTGCACGCATGCGCAATCGTCCGTAGTTCAGAAATGGGCTGGGCTGTAGTGCCCCCTGTCGAGCCTAATGGATAATACTGTTTCCCCAATTTCAAAAGATAAATCCATATGAAAATATCCAAAGATATTATATTCCAAAGGAACCAACGGGCATCAAACGCATTTAAAAGGGCGCGTTTTGAGTAACCGAATCACAACTCGAGCTGCAGCTGATTAAGCCAATTAACTTTCTGTCGCCTACTTAGCACCCGAGACACCTGTGTCGCTTCTACCGCACACAATCCAAAATGTCATCTGTTGTGCAAGACACAACGGTATTCAAGTTGCAGTGGTTTTAATCGTTAAAGAATACATTCACTCGACAGGCAGTATTATCCTATTTGTTGACGGTTTTAAACTTCTTTTTTTTAAAAACAAAAAGCTGCGAACATGCTAGGATTTGTGACATTAAATGAAGCCAGCCAACTGCTGCACAACAAATTTGTTGTGATTCTGGGTGGTTCAGGTGAGAAAATCAATAGTTTGCACTTTAATGCTGTGTACTTGAATCAGCCACGACACCAATTCATTACTTAAAAACCGTTCGGATAACATGTGTGTTTCAGTACAGCGCTCCATGTATAAAGACCTCGTCCTGCTGCTTCAGAAGGAAACGTTCCTGACGAGCTCTCAGCTGAAGTCCAAGGTGAAGTGGGCCATCGACGAGCTAGCCCTCGTCCCTAGCTCTACATATTGTCCCCTGTGAGGATTAAAGCAAGGGGAGGCCATATTATAGTAGAATCCTTTTTTCTTTTTCTCTTTACAACCCGACAGCAATAAATCAATCAGGGTCTTAAAACATTTAAAAAATAACTATCTGCTGCTGTTTCAGGCCTGTATTAAACCTGCCCGTCGTTCCAGTTTCCAACTACTTGAATGCTATAAAGAGCTGCATGACTTTATTGCGGCTGGATACTTTCTAAAGCTAGGTTACTTTGGTATCTCCAAAGAAGCATAGAAAGGCAATTTAATTTAGAAGCATTTTTTGTTTGTTTGTTGAAATTCTCTTCACACCAAGACAGCAATCAATAAATCCAATGCTGTTGACACGTTTTTACAAAACAGCTGTCATCTGGCTGCAGCAGACCTGTAATAAAACCATCCAATCATTTAATTCTGCCCGAATTAATCTTTTGCATGGGCTAGCTGTCAGTCTACCTACATTGTTTCCAGTTGGCTACTTAAAAAAAACATGGTTTCTTCAAATTGCCCATATAGGCTTTAATATGTAATATCAGGAATGTGCATTTGTAATTTTGACTATTCATCCAACTGTCACAAGCATATATTTAGTAAGCCAAGGTACACAAATCTTCTTTATTTACTTTACATGTAAACCCCTTCAACTTAATTTGGCATGTGACTTCATCTCCCAACCATTATAAAAGGGTGAAGCTTCATTTGAACGGGACGGCCTGGTTGAAGGTGGTAGTCTGGGGCCCTTGAGCAATGGCCCCGGCTACAGGGAGGTGCGTCAGTACCGCTCCAAGCATCACCTGGTGCGCTACTACTTCCTGAGCTGTGTCTACTCGCCCTACATGGAGAGCATCCTGGAGGACCTCCGCGGAGGCCTCAAACCAGACCTCCTCGTCGCCAACTCCTCCATCTGTGACGTGTCCAGGTATCCATCTCTCGTACTCTGTATTCTGTTGTTGATGTGCTCCCCTGGTGGGTTTCTGTGGTGTGTGTACACTTTTTAATGTATATATTTGTCCAGCTCTCTCCCAGGGCACCGGGATCCAATTATAAGTAACCGATTCCATTATGGTGATGGTAGTCTTTAGAAAAGTTTTGTTACTTGTGAAGTTTTCATCACAAAAACAGCACCCCAAACTAAACTTAAAAGATATTTGACTTGACTATTCTATTGACGTATGCATGTTTTTTTTTATTGAAGGTGGCTGTGACCCTTGCTTGTTAGACTGGCTAAAGTAGAGGGTTGTTTACAAAGGGTTCTGAATAGTTTTGTATAGAAAGATGAACGAACCAATTTTTTAAGAAATCCAGTCGCAGCGGCACAAATGATCAATAGCATTCCTGATGTCCTTGTTTTCTCATGGATTCTACAGCGTATGCAAGTCAGTAGTATTCTGAAGAACACATTTTCTTTGGAATCCCTCACATAACGCAGTACGTTTAATACACTTCGGAGGTCGTCCAATTTCATTGATTGCGCTTGCCGTGAAGCTCGAGTGACTTGGGGTTTAGTGACTTGCTTTGCAAAAGTATGATAGAAATGAAGAAAGTGGCTTCACATTGGTTCTTTGGTTCTTCAACCAAATGTTTACTTGCATAAGAGGCTTGTGTTGAAGTAAACTTTTATTTAAATATATGCAATTAACGTAATGCCAATTATTAGTTATTCAAGGAATATACCCATTGTTATTCAAGGGTTTATGTATTATTCCGGATAGGTGACTCGTATAGCTCAGCCCCTGATTTCGCAAAGGTGCTCAAATTTGTCAGACATTTGTGTTAACGGTAAGCACGTCTCCAAACAGTTTGTTAGCATTTCGCTGATAGGGGGCGATACAATTTGAGGTCAAACATATAGCTCCGCTGCCCCGATGTCTATGAGCATACTTGTCAGTGAGGAAGATGTCACGTTATGAAATAAGGGGTTGATTAGGGATCTTATAAATAACTAATACAGTCATCATTTTTTTTTACTTCTGGGTACGTGTCCAATTATAACGGGGTGTGATCCATCTACTGAGCAATAATTTAGGCATTTGGGAGGAATTTTGAGAATTTATTCTGTAGTTATATCCACTACTACCGACACCGCTCAGCTATTAATATTTTTGAGGGGAGTTTACGACAACTTTTGTACTACGGAGGAGCTGCTTGATCTGAGGAGTTTAAAGGGCACAACAACGGGAACTGACATGTTTGAAGCTGTGTCAGATGCAATTGAGAAGACCGGACTTAAATGGGACAAGATGTGTGGAGTAACAACTGATGGGGCTCCGGCTATGACAGGCGAGCGTAAAGGAATGGCCTCTTTGGTGTGCGCAAATGTCCGAGAGTGTGGAGGCACCGCTGTTAAAATGCACTGTATCGTCCACCAGGAAGCCCGCTGTGCCAAGACAGTCCAGCTTGGCGATGTGATGAACACGGTTGTGAAAACCGTCAACATTATTAGAGCACGAGGGCTCTACCACAGAGAATTCCAAGCTTTCCTGTCTGATGTAGATTCTGAATACGGGGACCTACTCTACCATTCGGAAGTGCTGGCTTAGTCGCGGTGCCGTGCTGAAGCGGTTTTATTCACTGACCTACAAGGAAAAGACCAACTTGTGCCACAACTGTATGTGCACATGAAATCCTTCTGTGTCAAGCTCCGTCTCTTTGAGACACAACTACGTAACTTCAATGTTGCGCATTTCCCCACGCTGTCAGAAATTAATGCTGCTTTTCCAGAGGCAAATATTTCTGCTAAAAATGATAAATACGTGTCTGTGATCGCAACTCTCATGAGAGTTCAGTCGGCGTTTCCAAGATTTTTCTAACATTGAAAAAGAAATAAAGCTGTTCTCGACTCCTTTCCTGATGGCCGCAGAAGACGTGCAAGAGAGTCTGCAGATGGAACTGATCGAAATGCAGTGTGATGACCACCTGAAGAATCAACACCAGCTTCTCTCCCTACCCGACTTCTACCGGAGCTTGGAAAAGGCCAAGTTTCCTATGATGACGCGCCACGCAAAAAGAATGATGAGCCTGTTAGGCTCAACATATATATGTGAGCAAACATTTCTCTTTTAACCCTGAACAAAAGCCGATTGAGAAGCAAAATGACAGACAGCCATCTCTGTGATGTCCTTCGCATCTCAACCACCAAACTTACGCCGGACATGCCAGCCATCCTTCAGTCCAAAGCGCAGCATCACTGCTCCCACTGAGTGTAACGCTGTTCCTACTTTAGGCGAGTTAAAAATATATTACACAACATTCATATGTTAATACAGTATGAGACAGCGCATTAGGGCGAGATAAAATGAGAAAAAAAAATTGGAAATTACACACGAATGGTACATGTCTACATGTAATATTTATTTTATTTCTTTGCACTTCATTTGAGTTTGTATAGTAATACTTACATGTTACATTTGCTTTTACTTAAGTATCGAAAACAAGACTGTTGAGTTCACTTATTGAATGTGAAGAAGTTGTATATTTTCTGCCTTTAATACGTTCTTTTCGAAAACAATGTACCTATGTAAATACTGTTGAAAGAGAATTATTTACTTCTCCCCTTTTCAGGGTGTTAGAGACAGACAGAAAAGCCCTGATTTAAATGGTTAAAAATAATAAATATGTCATCTATAAACAAATATATAAATGCATTAAGTTATTGTGGTTTCATATGGTTAAAAATGTGTTATTTTTGCCAAGTGGCCCGGCCCTTCGTAGATTTTTCTGCATGTGGCCCTCAGTGAAAAGTTTGGACACCCCTGGTCTAGACACTATTGTCGGGGGGGGGGGGGGGGGGGGGGGTTATCCTGGCACACTTCATGGAGCCACTGTCCCCGTGAAGGATCATTTGATGATATCCAATCGCCAAATATGTTGTCATTGTCAATAAATGTTGTGGTTCATGTCAAAAAGTAGTCTCTCCTGATTGAACTGTTGTAAAATGTAACCCTGCTGTTTCCGCTGTTACAGGTGCAGCCAAGACTGGTTACCCCAATATCACAGGAACCTCCATAAGTTCTTTGAGCAGCTGAAGACGGTGACTACTGACGCCTGTATCCGGGTGTGGATCCTCAACACAGTATGATGGGTTCTGTTTTTAGTGCAGATGCAGTGCAAGTTTTCAGAGTTTTGATCCCTTTCTGTACACTACAAAATAAAGATGATGCAGCAACAAAAATGCACCACTCACCAATTACAATATTTCTGCGCTGTGTCGATGGCAAATGCTTTTAGTATTGGGATATTTCTCAACCCCATCACTATCACTGCAGATACCAAGCGACTCAGACAAGAAAATAATTGGCCCATTCCGAGCACAGGAAAGTGTACAAAGAATGAAGCAGGAATTCCATCCATCCCTCCACTTTCATTCCACTTCTCCTAAACAGCATTTTCTCTACAGTAGAAAATGCTGTTTTGCTTCATGCAGCGACAATAGGATACATTGATATAGCGTATCGAGCCTGTCAATGTGACGCGTCCACAAAGCTGCGTGGGCGGCGTCGGCCATGCATTGTGTTGCTAATCGAGCGCAGCGGCGGGCTGACGGGTCTATTGCACACACAGTGTAACAAGGACTGATGAACTCTTAGTGCTTTGTCTCATTGCAATTTTATCAGGTTCTACTGTCTGTTACTGTACGTTATATGTATTTACGTTTTTTATGTTTTTATTTCTGTTATGTTGTGTATTGGCTGCGTTTACTACTGTTTGCAATCATATTGCCCCTCGGGGACAATAAAGACTACCCTCTACAGTAGTCTGGTGTGACGTGATCCCACAGACCGGGCACCTGAAGCTCAGCCTGCAGGGCAAGGCCATGGAGGCCAACCTCTGCAGCGGCACGCTGGCCCGGGCGTACGGCCTGGACGTCCTCGACCTGCACTACCACTTCCGCTGCCTCCTGCAGCACTGGAGGCCCGCCGGCGCGCCCTGGGACGGGCACGCCCAACGCTGGGCCAGCGCGCTCCTGTTGCACCACGCAGCGGCAGCCTGGGGGGTGAAGATGAGTCCTCCGCCGCTCCTGGGTCTCAGGCCGGCCGTCTGGGGGCTAGCGGGCCCGGCTGGTGAGTGTCTGGGGGTCGGAGGGGACTGGGAAGGTGGGCTGGGGCTCGGAGGGGACTGGGAAGGTGGGCTGGGGCTCGGAGGGGACTGGGAAGGTGGGCTGGGGCTCGGAGGGGACTGGGAAGGTGGGCTGGGGCTCGGAGGGGACTGGGAAGGCAGGCTGGGGCTCGGAGGGGACTGGGAAGGTGGGCTAAGACAAAGATTAAGTAACTTCACCAGTGTTCTTCTTGACCGCTGGGGATACAACAGTCCAAAAATTGCCATGTCATGAAATATTTGCTTATTTTTTTTGACATTTTCTACATGTTGAGTTGTTTGCTCACTGAAAACCAGTACTCTTCTGCTTTTTTTATTTAGATTTCCCCAGAAATCACTTCCCTCCTTTCCAGTGGGATCTTTGTCAACCAATCAGACGCCAGTTGCCCTCATGTAACATACCATCAAACCCAGGTGAGATATTGCTTCATGTTTATTTGTCATTTTGATGAATGGCTATGTTTACAATCTGTGTCTACGCCTCGCCTAAATCACTGTTTGCTATTCGCTGCTTTGTTCTGACAGCGTCTGCACTTGCTTCAAGTTTTATATTGATGAAATATCACCGTAACCTTAGGTATTTTATTTGTCATATTTGTAAATCCTCAGCGTATTTTATTCGAAAAATTCCCCTCCTTTCTTTATAGGTTTTTACCGTTTTTCATGGCCTTGATTGCCTCGACACCCCTAACATAAGGGGTGTCATTGATGAAGCCATTGGCAACTACAAGTGTGATAAAGTGGCGTAGAAAGAGAGACTTGACACTTTCTTCAGGCTCATTCTGAGTGTATCCCCAAACGACCTTCTAAACTCTTCTCTCGCCTGCACGGTTTAGCCACTACGTGTAAGCCCCCCCCCCACCCCCGCTCTGACCTCTCCAACAGAGCCACCAGGAAAATCGTAATTTATCGCGTCCCCGCATAAAAACCCATCTCTGAGAAGGATCGGAGTGTTCAGCCGCGTTGTGCCACCCAGCAGATAAAGCGCTAGCCACATAAGCCCAGCCCTGCTTCAGTCTTCCACCAAGCCCTCCAAAATGGTGCTTTAGAGGTTAAGTTGGTTGAAGGGGACATCTCGTACCACCAGGTGTGAGTCTGATTCGCCATTACAAGCCGTTTTCAAAATGTGCAGCATTGTGACATCACAGGTGGGCGTGTCCATCTAGATTTGTGACGGATAGATGGACACGCCCACCTGTGATGTCACAATGCTGCACATTTTCAAACCTGCTTGTAATGGCGAATCACACTCACACCTGGTGGTATGAGATGTCCCCTTTAAGTTTTGTGTTGCTCTTATGTGTTTGCATGCGTTTAGCGCACCAGCTACGCAAATAGTTTTTCACAGGTAACCGAAGTTGGTTAAAAATATGCAGAAGAAAACATCCTTTTATGATCACTTTTTGTGTTTTTGAATCACTTTGATGCTATTCCGATAATCTATAATAATAGACAGAATTATTAAAATGTAGCCTAATTGTTAGGGGTGCAACGGATCACAAAACCCACGGTTCGGATCGTGTCACGGTTTTTGAGTCACGGGTCGGATCATTTTCGGATCCGACCCGTGACCCTAACCCTAACCCCTAACCCTAACAACAAAAAAGATAACAAGACAAATGTGACTTTCAATAAAATCTTCAAATGTGTAAAAACAAAATAAAGTGAAAAATTAGTTAATAATCGTGCTTCCTTTAAGCATAGTCAATACTTAAAAAATTGCTTGTGTCCACATAAAATAAAAACTTAACAAAATAAAGTGCAATCTAACATGGATAGTAAATAATCCCTAACCCTGGATTTACAACTTTAAATTCAGGATGTCTGCATGCCTGGGGAGAGTTTAGAGTCTGCACTCTCCCAAGGCAATGCAGACATCCTCATCTTCTTTTTTTTAATCAAGTATGTTAGCGAAATACATTTTCTGTCGTGTTTTATTTGGCATTTTGTAAATCCATTGATTTCTGTTGGAAGACTCATTGCTCATTGCAAGGAAAGACTGGACCGAGCGGAAAGACTACAACCAAACATAAACCGCCCATTTCCGCCTCTGTTTCAATGGGATTTACGGAACGCCAAATAAAACATGACAAACTGTATTTCGCTACGATACTTGATGATGTTGTAAATACTGGAATTGTCCTTTAAAAATGCGCTGATCACGTGAACGCACAACTTTTTTTTTATCAGCCGATCCGTGGATCACTTGCGTCCCGAACCGTGAGGGTTGATCCGTACGGATCACGGGTAACCCGTGAACGGTTGCACCACTACTAATTGTAATCAGTAAAGTCCCATCATATTCTTGTCCCCGAGTACCTTGGTTATAGTTTTCATATTTTTGCAACAGCATTCTTTTGAGATTGCTAAACTCATACCGGAAAGGGACTATCTTCGTTCTATATTCCAACTTGCCATGGGTCAAGACATCGTGCTGAAGACTGTCAGTTACTGATCTCCCCTGCACATCTAGGGTTACATATTAACCCTAAGTCCAATTTAGGCAGAATGAACAGATTATCTTTGTTTTCCTGCACAATAACTGCATTCAACAGCGGTTAGGTCAGTTGAAGAAGTGACAGGCTTGCTAAATCCAACTTGTCAGAAAATACAATTATTTAGTGTCCATAGTGGATGTGACTGAACCTTTTTAGTCCTTGCGCAGACTTGATTCACTGACCCATGACCTGTTTAAGGCATTTCAATTTTCAAGGGAAATGCGTTGCCATTTCTAATACGCAAATATTTCATTGCTAATGGATAGCAATTGTAAATTTGTCTATATTTCTTCCTGCACAGTTGAATCTTCGGATGTACTTTTATAGATGTACTTATGTAAAGTACGACATGGTTATGTGAAAGTAGCTGCTACTACCAAACAAAAATAAGCCGACTTATCCTCAGCCGCTCATTACAGGTTGATGTTGACATTATCCAGGTGGAATTTTACCACTTAATCAGAGTGGTGTGTTTTATTATACAAATATAGATAATATGTTCATAATTCTATAAATATTGTCCAAGGTTGGCAGGTGTGGTGGCTTGTGGGGCTATGCCAATAGAGAAACCCAAAGGGAACAGAAGGCCGGCTGAAGGCCGTTGAACCCTTTCATTGTGCACCAACACATTCAGAATGGTTTAAAATCAGCAGTAGCGCAATGACGCCACACTTTCCTTGAACTTTCCTTCCTTTTTCCCCCCTCCCTTTTGTTTTAAACAAGCCACTTGATTGCAAGGCGCCTGCACATTGCTGTATAAGAATGTGTCTTGCTGCACACTGTGGTTTTATTTAATACTTTTTTTTTGATAGCCCACTAGGCAATCAGAGGAGTCTGTCCTCAGAGAAGGGCTTTATTGATTGCAACAGAACAATAATGACCTCATTCAAGACGGACCCCTGAGAATTCACAATGGCTTAGAAGAACCTCTTTATGCGTCATTGCTGTCCCTTTTGCCTCTCTCCCTTTTCACCAACCAAAGAATATGCAGAACATACTTCCTCAGCCTCTTGTATTCAGGCAACTGTTGCATGAATGGAGGAGACTTTTAGGGGTTAACCATTCTGCTGCATTATGGGATGTGTTGACCGCTCAGCGGAGAAGCAGGAACTAGTTCCTCTTATTACCCTTCCTGTGGTATATTGTATAGATCTATAGCCAACAGCACTACCTAAATGCTTAGAAGGCCTAACATAGAGTTTGGGATAGAATAGCAGACAAACATTTGTGTTCATTTGAACCATCCAGTCACTATTTTTAGACATCCAGGGTGAAACTAATCAGTGACTCAGCAAATGTACCCCCATTATTGGAATTGGTCATCATCCGCTTGCCCTTTCAGTCGGGCTGTGGTCTTTTATAAACCGGAGGTCTGCCCACTCTCGCTTCAGCTTTTCTGTAGACTTATTTGGGCCAGATCGAATTACATTCATACAGTGTTTATGAGGCATGGTCATATCCATGGATCTGTTGATGCCTATTTCCCATTTTAATTTAGTGGTGATATTTTGTATTTGAGAACCCAATTTTCTTCCATTGCCATGGTTTTGATATCAAAACATGGGTCAGAGATGGAAGATTTTACAGAAAGCTTAAGAGACGTTCAAAGAGACTTAACTCTCCAACGAGCACCGGCCTTTGAGGACCGCCGGTCTAAACTCAAACTAACCAAACTTGGGTGAGTGTTTACTGCGTCTCCCTACTTGTGGAGGCCTGCAGTGGTCCTTGACTTTACTTTTTCAAAAGTGTTGCATGCATTTGACTGGACTTGAAGCGTGCTCAAGAGGCCAGCAGTAACAGCTCGACAGTTAAATCCTTGTCTTTGACCCAGCACTCCTAAGTGATTTTAATATTTCCTCAAATGGCTCCTAGGAAAAGGCGTCCCACTCCTTCCTTGTTTCTGGCCGAGATTACCTGGGATGAGGAGGCGGGATGAGTTTCCCTCGCGGCTGGCCAGGGTGCACCCCTATCACCCCCCTCCCTGGAAGGTCAGACCCAGGCCCCCCTATCACCCCCCTCCCTGGAAGGTCAGACCCAGGCCCCCCTATCACCCCCCTCCCTGGCAGGTCAATCCCCCCCCGGCAACCTTATCAGCCCCCTCCCTGGCAGGTCAATCCCCCCCGGCAACCTTATCAGCCCCCTCCCTGGAAGGTCAATCCCCCCCGGCAACCTTATCACCCCCCTCCCTGGAAGGTCAATCCCCCCCGGCAACCTTATCAGCCCCCTCCCTGGAAGGTCAATCCCCCCCGGCAACCTTATCAGCCCCCCCCCTGGAAGGTCAATCCCCCCTGGCAACCTTATCAGCCCCCTACCTGGCAGGTCAATCCCCCCTGGCAACCTTATCAGCCCCCTACCTGGCAGGTCAATCCCCCCTGGCAACCTTATCAGCCCCCTCCCTGGAAGGTCAATCCCCCCCGGCAACCTTATCAGCCCCCTACCTGGCAGGTCAATCCCCCCTGGCAACCTTATCACCCCCCTCCCTGGAAGGTCATGCCCATGCACCCTGGGGGCGGTTGGTGAGCAACACCCCTCACAACAGACCCATAACCCTGGGGGTGGGCAACACCCCTCACAACAGACCCATAACCCTGGGGGTGGGCAACACCCCTCACAACAGACACATAACCCTGGGGGTGGGCAACACCCCTCACAACAGACCCATAACCCTTGTCTGTCGAAAGCCAGGAACTTTTATAAAGGAGCAGGAACACACTGTTGAGTGGAATGAAAAAAGATTGGCATGTCTAATGTATTCTTTACCCTGGTTGAAGGAAATGCACAGCCTGTATTTTACCATGTACTATAATGACTGTATTTTATGAATGCGTCTGTATAATGCAAAATTATTGATTGCTTGAATGTTTCACTTTAGTCATAGTTATGTATAATGATGAATTAAATAAATATTTTAGATTGTTTTTCCTTTCAACATTTTGTCTGTCATTGACATATACAGGGGGTTTGAAATATATCTGTGCAGTATTAATATCCTGATGACTTGGAGTTCCACTAGCATGAGATAAAGAGAACATTGCTAACTAATACTTTCCCCACGGTTCTTCCAGCCTGCTACATACACGGACGGATTCTGTAAGGTAACGTACCTGAGACTAGAGTGGAAAGGCCCAACACAAGGCGGGACGTATACTAGTGCATTCGAGATGTAAAAATGACAAGTAGCAGAAAGTTTGAGCAGAAGTGTGGTGTAAGGACAGCAAGACGCGCAAACTGTTCCTAGCGTGTACTTAGCATGTAGTATATTGGGAAAGTATGCAGAGCCTAATCTCACCCTGTTTTTCTGTCCTTTCGAAATACAGCTGCTTGGTTGTTGGCTTTTATTGTGTGGCCGTCTGGGCCAGTTGAAGGCTCTCCGATACAAGTTACCATCTGTAGAGCTGTTTGTTATAAACAAGTCCAGAGGGAGGGTTTATATCCTTCCTCCCCTGACGGGACTGAATCCTATCCTGTAGAAGCTGTCGACCCTTTCCGATTTACCAAATCCTTCCATGCGGCCCACCCAACCTCTGTGTCCCCTACGGGATCTCACTTCGTTTGGTTGGCATTTATCACTCCCATCCAGCAAAAGAAAAAAAAGCTCTGATATCCGTCCCATCTTTGAAACGTGAGAGCTCATACCGATCTTCAATTAGGACCGATAAATGTCAGGCAGCTTGTCCCACTGCTGGTTAGCACCTCATCCCTTGGGGGAGGTACACTACACCCGTCCCCACAAACATGCTCTTATCAACTACTGATTAGCTTCTGTGACGTTAATTGGAATTGCATTGCGACTGGCCGACGAACCCACCACCACCAGAAGCATGGTGGTGGGCTAGCCATAAATGGTAAGCCATAAATCTCATGCTAATGTCTTCATTTTAAATAGTGGTTATAGAGGTTGTTTTGCCTGCATTTCATTACTGTTTTAGGCACATTGCGACGACGTCTGAGACAAAAAAAGTGCCCGCGATTGCTGCCTGATTATCCCAGCTCACAAAGTGTTCCACATTGGAAGGTTTCTACAGTTCTGGAGAGTAGGGTTTTGTCCTGTGAAACCTAATGTAATTTTGAGCTTAATGTCTTGGATACTTGAACCTTGTCCATGTCTGAGTGGTGCAGTGGCGAGCACTGCTGTTTAACCCTCTGGAGACCAGGGTGAAATTCCTGCTGTTTGTTAACTTTGAGTTAACCCGGTTAGCCTCTTATTTTTATGTCATGTGAATTGGGAAGTCAAGTATAATCTCCAAGCAAATCCCAGTAGTAGTAAATCCTCGTTGGTGAAGCGGTTAGTGTTGCTCAACGTTCAGTAGACTCAGGTTTGACTCCCCGCTCACACGGCCACCAAGAAGGGGGCAACACCAACAGGGACCTCAACATGTCAGCAGAACCCCTCCAACCTTCATTGGGGCTGGGGGAGGGTGTTAGAACCAAAGACCTCTTGCTCATTTTATTAGGACGTATTATGAACGTTCCCCCAGTACATTTTTAAAAGTCTATGATGGAGCTAGACTGACGGGCTTCAGGGCCCATAGTCGTGTACTCCACTCTGCTCCACCGAGACACAGGCCTAGGGTATAGTTGCAAGTTATACTTGACCTTACGAAGTCCGCACATTGTTGTGCTTATGAAATCGTCAGGTTCCCATGGAGGCCGCCCATGGCAGGGCTTGTATAATGAAGTCTATTGGTCGTAATCCGGGGCCTGTATCTGCTGCGCCACGGTAACAGATCTGGTTGGAGGTTACATAGAACATTTAATACAAATGTTGTTAAAATGTCAGAGTCTGAGGATTTCTACAGTGACCAAAGATGCCGGGACATGAACCCCGGTCTTGAATCGAACACCAAGAGCGCCCTCTGCTGCACCACCGAGACACTGTAGGCTACTATGGATTCGGAGATTATAACTGACATCGAATTCACATGACAGTGATGGGTCGTTGTTTAAAACAACCAACATAATGGGTGGTGTCGGATTTTATATTTGACATAATTTCACTCAATCACAAAAAACACTTGCATAAGGACTGGAACCCTGATCTCCAGCACTTCAATCAGCAGATTACAAATTCGATTTTCAATTCTAAGACTTCTATTTCATTTTTTGGTGACACTTTTGGTGTTAATGTTTCCCATTATAACAAAATATTTTGCAACTGACACCCAGCGTCACATTCATAATTGCATACATCATTGCATACATCAATGGGAATAGGCTCAATCACCATTCTGTTACCTAATGTGGCAATATATATAATAACTTACAAGACCTTCTTGGAGATTGAGTATTTAAATTCATCATTGGTGCATTAAAATCAACTCTTTTAGTTCTCAGATGAGAATAGTCAAAAGCCACCAACAGGGTTTCACGTTAACTTTGTACGGAGTCTGAAATGTAAACATACTGCTCATGATAAAAAAGGCTGTATTGGGTTCGGTCAGGAGTACAAATTACTCAAATAATAACCAATAATATAAGGTGTCCCTAGTAAAACCACTGTACAGCAATGCTGACTAAGCATTCATTTTTTATGTTTTCTACCTAGTATTATCGGCATCATGAGCCTGGCCAAGCTCTGAAGGCGTGTCGGTTCAGCACCGCGGACAGCGACACACCGCTTCCCCACAGCGGGCAATGGACTGAGGCGCAGTTGAGGATCTAATGATCAAAACAATGATCTAAAGTCTGATAGCAGACGACAAAGAGAAAACAGTGAGATGATCATTATTACCGTAACATGCCAGAGACATGGAAGACAAGACCGGTTTCTTTCTCCAGTAGGTATTTTTCGCCAGACCATTTGTGAAAAGAGTTAAATACTTGACGCGGAAGAAATGTGACTACGAGTTGTTTTTGAAGCCTTGAGGAAAAAGTCGTGTATGGGATGTATTATTTTTCTCGACAACCAGGTTGTTAGACCTCTGGTGCTTTCTAATGTTTGACGCTTACTTTGCCTCCGATCAAAAACGACCAACCGGCATACATTACAAGCTGCTATTTTAGTTGTGAACAGCAGAGGGCAATGTAGTAACGCATTTAAGCCTAACATGGCACAGCAGAACCATATTTTTTTGTTCATTGCTGATGTGTCATTCTTTGCTCAATTTGACCTGTTTTGGTGGCTATATGTAAACAAATTAAAAATTAATTTTGTTACTGCTAAAATACTTGATGAAATGCAAAAGCCTTTGGTTTTGACTAATATTGTTCCAGCTGTATTTTTGTCACCTGAGCTGGAAACAAGCCACACATAAGTATGTGTGGCTTGTTTCCTGTCTGTTATTTTGTATCTTCTTTGTATACCCAATTGTGCAAAGGGACCCATAAAATCGCTAGTCTAGTAATTTTGCTAAACCTCCTTCCTCCTTTTTGAAAATGTTATCCATTTTTCTATTCCTAATTTTTCCCCAAAAATATTCTTTTTTTTCAAAAAAAAATAGAAAAACGAGGTATAGAAAAATGGAATGGAAAAATTAAGTATCCTTTTTTTATACCTAATTTTCCCCAAACATATCATCTCCATTTTACTATACCTCCTTTTCCTCAAAAATATTCTTTATCATTCTTCATTACCAAAAAATACATTCTCTCCATCCTTATTTTTCAATTTGGCAATTTGTGAGGTGACTCGAACCTGTACCTGCAGAGTACTAACCAACAGCCCTCACCACTGCACTATCAAAACGGCTCTGAGAAACTTCTTGGAGGTTATACTTGACTTTACAAATCCCATTACACTGAAAAAAATGATTTTGTGGTGTAATATTAATTAGGTTAACTGTAATAATTTTTATTTTGTAATTGTAAGTATCAGTGAGAACTGGAATTATTCAAGTAAAAAGTATATATGTCATTCATGTAATAAATAAACTGTGTGGGAAGAGTAAGTTTTATGTATTTTCACATAATATTCAAAGGTTTCATAGTCATTGCACATGAACATAGAAATACCAAGTAAGTTTTAATAGTGTTGCGTGTTTTGAACCCGCGCATGTGCCTTGTGACGCGCATACAGGACGCATGCGCTTCGTTGTCCGCCAAAACACAAGAAGATGACAACAACTTCAGGTGTAATGGAGGCATGAGCGGCTAAATTATCTTTAAGATAAGTCATTCAGGGTTTTTCCTGCATACGTAACGGAGTTAAGATAGTATCACTGTAGATTAATTGTACTATGGTCACTAAACCCAACGTCCCTGTGGACTTGTGTCGTGCACCCCGGGGGTACAGCAAGTTATGAGCTCCACCATCGTTTTTTATTAATTATCTTAATATATTAATATTATACAAAACGAGTGGTTTATTTTGTGTTTATGAAACGCATAGCTCCCGAACGGTTGAGCACGTTCTTTTAATGTAAAGTTGACGGTAGTTGCACGTGTCGCTAGCTAACGTGTGTGTGTGTAAACCGGGACTGACTGTATGATTAATCCTTCGCTATCTGCGTATAAATGGCGGGTTTGCCAAAATGATGAGAGTTTTCTTTGCAAAATTAACACTAGCAACGACAGAGAGAAGCGGGGAAGGGAGGAGAAAAAAAACGTTTCAAATATCCGCGGTGTCTCGGCTTGGAGAGGCTGCGACCTTCACAGCAGCCTCTGCGAGAACTCCCCAAAACCCTGATGCTAAATAAGCTAAAGAGGAAGCTATCATTGTTGTTAGTTTGCAGTGTACTCCTAGTTCTCCACAAATCTATCATAGTTTTTTATGAATTTGATGTTGCTTCTATTGACAACATGTATAGATTAGTGAATTCATATGGTATTTCCTAAACAAGTGTCTTCTGC
Organism: Pollachius pollachius; assembly: GCF_949987615.1. Classification (NCBI taxonomy): domain Eukaryota; kingdom Metazoa; phylum Chordata; class Actinopteri; order Gadiformes; family Gadidae; genus Pollachius; species Pollachius pollachius. The sequence goes on along the minus strand of NC_136953.1, from coordinate 10,582,366 downwards.
CTGTTATAACAGCGAGACGGGAGGCCATTATTCGCGCCCTGATGGAATTCCTGGGGGAATCTTCAGGGGAACTCTTCAAGGAATACAAGGTAAATTCAAACATTTTCAGATCACAAAGTTCACCCGAGTACGTTATATTGAATTCTTAATCACTTCCCCTTTAAATACAACTTGCTTGAACCGTCAAATAATTGTCAGAAAATTAAAATTTTTGAAAAATTTAGCCTTTATTGGTCCCTTTGAACATTTTGTTTTCCAAAATATTTTCCAAATTAGATTTTCCCAAATTGTTGTACATAAGGTCCATAAGGCCTGATTTACTACAGGTTGTTTGTGCGTGTGATAGCGAGTGCAAACTTCAGCTGTTATTGGTACTGTGGAAGAATATTTTCAGAATCAGAACAATTTATTTTAAACTGAATATTCACAAGACACCAAATGCCGCAGCAGACAGTACACAGTACTACAACAGTTTGAAAATGGGTTTAACCCTTTAACCCGTGTGCTGTCTTCGGGTCAAGGAAGGAGGAAGGAAAGGGGGGGGGGGGGGAAATAACACACTTTATAGTGTCAAGATGCTCTGATTTTTGTAGGACGTTTAGAACCTCAGGGCAAAACACTGTTCTTTAAGACGAAATGTTCGAATAATAAGCATGTCTTTTAAGATGCAATTTTAAGATGTTCCTGAAGCATGTGAAATGTTTTTTTCCCTGAGTTCAGTTCCTGAACTTGTCATTGTGCCTTTAACAAGCTACCGCAGACTAGATTTGGCTCGGTCGCGAACAAATCAGTTTGAATGAAAACGAACGAACCAAACTGGTTCCTCTCTCTCGTTCGTCTCGTTCGTTCTCAGACTCGACTCCTCCCAGACCCACTAGTCGCTGACTCGCTGACAGTTTGTTCACTTACTGTGTGAGTGGTGAGGAGGGACTGACTGAGAGACGTCACGACTCACGAGAGCCAGCCAATCGTATGCTGTTCTAGGACTGAGTCTAGGACGCTCTCGTTGAATTTTAGTCAATGAGAGACAGAAATCAACTGGTTTCTTGGGGAAATAACAAATGGACTTAGTGAGCGAGCTATCTATTATTCACATTGGCCATCTGTTGCATGGACGTATTTAAAGGATAGATTGTACATATTTATAATTCGAAATTCGTCCCCCCTTGCACTTGGTTCTATGAACATCTTTACTGTACCGACAGCGATATATTTTTTCACTTCTTATGACAAATGTACTTATTGTAACAAATGCACTTATTGTAAGTCGCTTTGGATAAAAGCGTCTGCTAAATGCCCTAAATGTAAATGTAAATGTCCCAGCCTTCATACCACATTTTGCACAACCTACCAGCTCTCGTTGTGAAGACTAGTCACCGCGCTGATCGTTTCAATGGGAATCGCGACGGTATACTTTCAGCATAAAGTGTACATATTTATCATTTGAAATTCGTCCCAGCCTTAATACCAGATACTCTAGGGCGGGGGTCATTAACAGGCGGACCGCGGTCCGGGTCCGGACCCAGACGCCGTCCTATACGGACCCGGACCTATTGTAAAAAATTAAGTATTTTAAATGTTGACGGGGCGAGACTGGCGCAGCGTTTCTAGACTTTACGGTACTGGTTTAGCGAATCAGGAAATCCACTGACCAATTGCATTCGAGTTAAGCCATCCCACGTGATGCTACTCAGCCAATCGAATCTGTGCATTCCCGGCGCAGGCTGCCCGTCTCACAGACAGTGAGCGATCATGCGAGAGATGAGAAGAGCGAGAATTACAGAGAAAAAAGTCAGATAAGAGTGAATAATACAGCGGGAGAAGGCAGATAAGACAGCGGGAGAAGAAAGAGAGACAGCAGCGGGAGAAGAGTGAGAAAGACAGCGGGAGAAGAGTGAGAAAGACAGCGGGAGAAGAGTTAAAAAGACAGCGGGAGAAGAGTAAGAAAGACAGCGGGAGAAGAAAGAGAAAGACAGCGGGAGAAGAGTGAGAAAGACAGCGGGAGAAGAGTGAGAAAGACAGCGGGAGAAGAGTTAAAAAGACAGCGGGAGAAGAGTGAGAAATACAGCAGGAGAAGAGTGAGAAAGGCAGCGGGAGAAGAGTGAGAGACAGCGGGAGAAGAGTGAGAAAGACAGCGGGAGAAGAGTGAGAAATACAGCAGGAGAAGAGTGAGAAAGACAGCGGGAGAAGAGTGAGAAAGACAGCGGGAGAAGAGTTAAAAAGACAGTGGGAGAAGAGTGAGAAAGACAGCGGGAGAAGAGTGAGAAAGGCAGCGGGAGAAGAGTGAGAAAGACAGCGGGAGAAGAGTGAGAAAGACAGCGGGAGAAGAGTGAGAAAGACAGCGGGAGAAGAAAGAGACAGCGGGAGAAGAGTGAGAAAGACAGCGGGAGAAGAGTTAAAAAGACAGCGGGAGAAGAGTGAGAAAGACAGCGAGATAGACAGAGTGAGCTGGAGTCAGAAAAATAGCTACACATGGCGCTCTCCAAGAAGAGAGAAGTGGACAGCGAAAACAGAGTTTTCAACCCAGAATGGACAGACTCATTCATGTTCATTCTTCCCACTGGAAACACAAAACCAGTCTATCTCATATGCTCAGAGACAGTGGTACTCATAAAAAGTGGCAACGTGAAATGCCACTATGAGACAAAGCACAAAGTTTTTCACCAGATATACCCACTCAAGTCTGAACTGTGGTCACAAAAAATAAGCAGTCTCAGAGCCCAATATGAACAATCCACCCGGATCCTGACCCATTCATTCACTGCCCAACAACGTGCTAATGAATGTTCCATCAGAGTCACTTGGATTTTGGGTCAACACAAAAAGCCATTTACTGATGGAGGGGTTGTCAAGGAGTGCATGAGTGCAGTAGCTGAAACCTTACTTGAGGGGAAACAAAAAGAAGAGCTTTGTGACAAAATAAAGCAAATACCCATGTCAGCATCATCAGCCACAAAGAAAAGTGAAATGTTAACCCAGGATGTGCTAGCCCAGCTGGATGAAGCCATTCATAAGGTACCATGTGTAGGCTTAGCTGTAGATGAGTCCACTGATGTGTCTGACAATGCTCAGCTGTTAATTTATGTACGGTTCTTCAACCAAGAAAATAAAGAGTTCTGTGAAGATGTGTTAGGTGTAACTCCCCTTAAGACCAGTACAAGAGGAGAGGACATCTACCTGGCCATTAAGGAGATGTTAACAAAGCGAGGAATAGGGCCAAAACAAGTGGTTTCAATGACCACAGATGGAGCCCCTGCCATGATAGGGAGAGAGAAAGGAGCTGTGGCAAGAATGAAAGAGGACGATCCTGAGCTCATCTCAGCTCATATAATACACCAATCTGTCCTGTGCTCCACCCTGTCAGATGAGCATGCTGAAGTGATGAACACAATGATGAAGATGATAAATTTTCTCAGGGCATCCTCTTCCTATCAGCATCGTATGCTCAGGAAATTCCTCAGAGAAGTTGATGCAAACGCTGATGATCTGTTGCTGCACAACAACGTGAGATGGCGTAGCAAAGGCAGGGTGTTAGAGCGCTTTTGGTCCATCAGAAGGGAAGTAGCAGCTTTCTTGGAAGAGCTCAGAAGTTAGAAGGCAACAGAGTTTTCTCTCTTTTTAAAAGATCAGAAAAGGATGGATAATGTGGCCTTTTTGGTTGATATCACTTCACACCTTAATGAACTTAATTTGAAGCTACAGGGCAAGGAAAATACAATTTGTGAACTGATGACAGCTGTCCGCTCCTTTCAGAGGAAACTAGAGGTGTTCAAGGAAGACCTGCAGGGAGACTGTGCACACTTCCCAGCAGTGCAGGAACAGGTTCAGGGACAGAGAGATGTGTCTTCTTTTGGTGACTTTGTCGATAAGCTGATAGTAAAATTCTCCAAACGTTTTGACAGCTTCCATTTTGGACAGCAGCTCACCTTGTTCATTCAGAACCCATTTCTAATAACAGATGTCAGTGGGTTCTCAAAGGAAGTCACACAGCACTTCAAATGGGCAAATGCTGGGCCTCTCCAGATGCAACTGATTGATCTCCAAGCAGATGTGGCGCTAAAAGAGCAGTTTGGAATAACTGACCCCGCCACTTTCTGGCTCCAAATGGTCTTTGAGACAGCTTTCCCAGGTCTGAGGAAAGTAGCCCTGTACACATTGACCATGTTTGGCTCCACATACAGCTGCCAGGCAGCTTTCTCTGCAATGAACATAATTAAAAGTAAATATCGATCCAGGCTCACCAATGAGCACCTGCACATGTGCATGAGAATGGCCCTGACATCATTCCAGCCTAGATTTAAACTCCTGGCAGGACAAGCTAGAGCTCAGTTCTCTCACTGAACAACAGAAAGTGGGGGGCGGGGGGTGCATAAAAGAGGGAAAGAAAGAGAAGCTAAAATTGTTCAATTGTGTTGAGATATCTGTTTTTGAAATTGGTTGAGACTGTTAAAACGTTCAAAAAGAAAAAGGGGAAACTCAAGCTGCTGCTATACTTTATTTAATTTTTAAAGGGTTTGGGTTAGGGTCTTTATTTTAAGATTATTATATTTATGTTCACCATTTTGATTTTAAATGCAGCCCTTCTTTTACTTGAAGAGATTAGTTTCAGTTGAGTCAGTTGAACCTCCTTAAATAATACATATCTTCAGTATTATCTGTATAATTGTAAAAAAGTGACAATAAATATTGTCGAAATGTTTTTGAATTGTTCTTCCTATATTGATCTGTCAGTTGTTGATTACATGCATTACATTCTTTATACCACATTTTTCACAACCTACCAGCTCTCGTTGTGAAGACTAGTCACCGCGCCGATCGTTTCAATGGGAATCGCGACGGTATACTTTCAGCATAAAGTTTACATATTTATCATTTGAAATTCGTCCCAGCCTTTATACCAGATACTCTAGGGTCTCTAGTGTACTCTGGGACATTTAAAGAGTTTGTGTGTTATTTGTTGCATTGTATTTCGTTGTCCGTTATGCCAGTTGTTCTATGTGCATGCATTGGAATGTTCTTCTTGTCAATCAGTGTGGGGGGCGAATCATCAGGTCAGCTAGGGGAGGGCCTTGGGAGAACAGGAGGGTGGGGGCTTGCACGTTGAAGGGACCTGTTGGGGGGTTGCCCGGGTAACCGGTTGTTGTTACTGTGGATTTTTGCCGTTGTTTACGGTTTTTCAGTGACCTGGTTTGTTACATTAAAGTTCCTTCAAGTACTCATGACTGTACATCGTTATGTCACCGGCGAGGTCATTACAATAACATATAACCGCGTTGTCTGATTACAGTTTAATTAATTTTTTACAACCTACCAGCTCTCGTTGTGAAGACCAGTCACCATGCCATTCGTTTCAATGGGAATCGCAATGGTTTATAAGTACATATTTGTAATTAGAAATTCGTACCAGCCTTTATACCGCAGATAGGGTCTATAGCATATAACCGCGTTTTCTGATTACAGTTTAATGCATTTTTCACAATTAACCAGTTCTCGTTTTGAAGGCAGTGTTAATTTTGGCAGCTAGATTTAGTCTTGGGCTGCACAGGGTTCTGTTTATGAGAGCCTAAAACACCCGGGACCCCCACCATCATTGCTAAATCAAGTGTATTATCTTGCTGATATGTTAAACATCCAATAATCAACTACACCCCCATCCCGCTGCTTTTGGTTAAAGTTGTAATGTTGACGTTTGAGAATGAGAACGAGGGAGGCGCTGAGTCTATGAACCGTGCATTCCATGATTCGATTCACCGCTACCGGAAACTCGACTGAACGAACAAACGAACGATTCGCGAACGCCTCCTCTTGGCGAACTGAATGACTAAATCCAACCCTACCGCAGACTATATACCTTGTTGTAAGTTCTTTTAAAATATTTTTCACTTAAGAAAAATAGTGTTAAATAAATTCTTTTTTTTTAAAGTCGTTGTTTCAATAAACAAACATTTAGAACAAATTTAGGCAATTTAAACTGCAGAAAAATTATGTAAAATGTTGTGTAAATGTTACTTAAATATAGTCCATAAATAAAAGTTAGAAGAAGTATTTAAAAACGACCTTGAATAGCCATTGATTTCAGGTGAGATTTTTCAGTTTGAAGCAGTCACGAGTCTTAAGTAAAACTTACAAAGAAGTTAAGAGTAAAATTCTAACCCTAACTTACTAATAATCATTAGTAAGTTAGGGTTAGAATTTTACTCTTTACTTCTAATAGTCATTAGTAAGTTACCTGAGGTTTGATAGTAGAATAAACTTATATATGCAAGTAAAGTTTACTTGATGATCGCCATTGTAGAATTTACTACAATTTCTGAGTGCAAAAACTTTCCTAAGTTTTCCCAAGTAAATAATGCTTTTTTTTTTTTCAGTGTATATAGAAATAAGAGATTTCCCTTAAAGTAAACCTTTTGTGAGTAAACCTGTCTACAGAGTGTTATCCAACAGCCATTACCTCTGCACCATCAAGACACTGCGTCTCAAAGTTAATACTTGACTTTATAATTCACATGATATGGAAATAAGACAATTCCATTAAAGGAATTGTCTGATTCTTAGTGGCCGTAAGTGCGGGGACTCGGACATGCGCTGGTTAGTGTTAACCACCAGCCCTTACCACTGGACCTTTGAGATGATTTTAAACAGTGGCTATTAAGCCACTGTTTAAAATCATCTCAAAGGTTATATTTAACTTTATAATTCACATGTAGAACTAAAATTCTTCCATCAGAGTACATCAACAGGACTTGAACCATAGTCTCAGCTCACAGCTGTCTCCACTTCCCCATAGAGATTGCTAAATTAAAAGTGTCAGGTTATATATGACAGGACAATAGACATGATAGCATTACTTTTAAAACTAACATGGTTATCAGCAGGAATTGAACCCTGGTCTCCAGTGGGTTATGCAGATCGCACCGCTGAGACAGTGACCATGATCAATAATCATTAATCAAGGTACCCCTTCGGATGTCCCTGGTGCTACTTAAACTTTGTAATAACTTTTGGCAGGGCAACAGCGACCTGAGCCAGCGGAGCTGACCGCTTTTTGTTGATCCTGGTTACCACGACGATGACGACTTAGGGTGAGGTGGATCACACACACATCCAGAACACATACATTTTTGTGTGGGCATTTTTGCATGTTTGATAACTTTCACTTTTTTATTTTGTTAAGTAAATGAACTTCATTAAAGTTCCTAAGTTAACGTTAAAAGTTGACAGGTTTTTTTTACATTTTCCACATTCAATTATCTTGTGTATCGGCACTTAAATATGGGTCATCTGATCTGCCTAAAAATAAAACATTTTTAACTTGGGCGAACGGAAACCAGTTAAAGCCTCTGCAGGATTAACACAGATATAATTACAATGCATTAAATTTACATCCCCCTCCCCCCTAAATCTATCACCATGGTGGTATAAACCCCCCACCGAATCCTACAGAAACACAAGGTAAGGTGGCCATCGGCAATTGTCAGAGTGAAACATTACCCTCAAATAAAGACGTAGAACAGCGCCCCCTGGAGTCGGTTTTTTTATTTCCATCCTTTCTTTGAAAAAATAAAGGATGAAACCCCAACGGCATCAGTCTCTTCTGGGGCTGTCAACGCTTGCTTCAGCCATCTTTGTATATATATTTCATTAATCTGATTCTTCGTTTGTGTGAACAGGAAGAGAACGAAGGTCTCCGGTTGATAAAGAAACTGCAGCGCGTGTCATACAGTCATGGGGAAGGGACACAAGCAGATACCAAAGAGTAACTTTCTTTAGAGGTAAGAAACTCACCCCAACCCACAAATTACCCTCCAAATACACTCTGCGTCTCTCGTCCCCCCCACCCAACCCACCCCCTGCGTTCATTCTCTCCCATGAGAACATTCAGGAATCTTCAGAGACTTTAAACATAAAAACCTACAAACAGGGACGGGGGGGGGGAGAGAAATCAAAACATAAACCCCCCCACAAACAGAAGAACAACAAACAGAAGGGGAGTCCTCCGGTTGTCTGCGTCTTTGGCTCTGCAGGGACTTCTGGGAGCTTGGATTTTGGCCCAAAGAAAAGTGTAGGCATGTCACCACGCTGCGTCTCCTGTACAGTTTGTGTATTTATACAGCCGTGTGTGTGTGTGTGTGTGTGTGTGTGTGTGTGTGTGTGTGTGTGTGTGTGTGTGTGTGTGTGTGTGTGTGTGTGTGTGTGTGTGTGTGTGTGTGTGAGAGAGAGAGAGAGAGTCCTCTGGGCGGCCGGGCCGGGCCTCAGGAGGTGGTGGCGATGGGCTTGTACTTCTTGAGGCGCGTCCACTGGCCGGTGGAATAGTTCATTTCGAAGACGGTGTCCACCAACATGGTGGTGCTGCCCGTCCCGTCCGCCTTGGGCAGCACCTCTGTGTGCTCGCTCAGCTTGATCTGGATGATGTCGCCCTGCTCCGGGCACGGGTTCTCTGGGGGGGGGGAGAGGGTTAGAGGGGTCAGTACAGCCTTATCGCCCCTCAGCACTTTGTATGAGGAGCTAGTTTCATGGTGCATGCAACCTAAATGGAGGACTTTGGGATTTTCAGCTCAAGCCCTTTGAGTGAAAGGGACGAGCAGTTGTGAAATTGGTTCAGTGTTGGGCGAGCATGCTGAGGCCGTAATCTGCAAAGACGGGCTGTAATGTAATCCTTTGGGGCAATTGCACCCCGTCAATGTGTGTCCTCTACAAGTGCCGGTTTCTGCCTTCGACAGGTTCAGAATATATTGGAAAATTATGTAGAGGATCCCCACAGAGAGAAATAAACGGAGAAGCCTCGCTCTGAAGTCTGCTCGTTGCAGGAATTCTTCCTATTGTCATCCCAATCTCCTTCACCCAAATATTTTAGATAACACTGAGCTGCGCTTTCTGTAGTCCAACCGAACAAACTCTCCTCTCTCCAGCCATCACTCAACTCATGAGTTGTTGCAGGAACAACTCATGAGTTGAGTAAGATAACAGGTTATTTGGAGTTTGTTTCAAAGAGTCTGATGCACAAGGGGCTGGGCAAAACCTAATTGCATGATTCAATGTTTTACACGCTCGCTCCACAGAATGTTTACACACGGCTTTCAGCCTGCACCTGTGTATACCTGTGCTATGGACGCAGTGGAGGGACTAGTGGGGAGAGAGTATTTGGAGTGTACACGGTTGTTCTGGATCTCATCTGGTCTCATCTTTTAAGTAATGATGTTGTTTTTTTTCCTCAGTTGCTGGACATGGTAGGTGCCGGCAGGGAGGGCCAAGAGGAGAAGGAAGACACTGGGTAAATTGTCTACCAAATGTCTCTCTAGTAATAATAATCCATTTCATGTCATATAAATCTTTCATTTATAGCGTCTTTTATTAAACAAGTGTTTACATGTGAATCTGCAGCAATTGTCTTCCAGGGCGACCAAACATTTGTGTTTGGGTCAGTACCTGGCCCATGAGTTCCTGGTTTGTGTATTGAGCCTCTATTGTGTATTTTGTGTGTCAGAATTGGAGGCGGGCGCGAAGGCGGCCAAGGAAGACGCGGTGGTGGAGAACGCCACCCCGGACTACGCAGCTGGTCTGGTCTCCGCTCAGGTGAACCTCCTCTCCTCTGTGTTGTCCCATCGTGGGATTGAATACTGTACTGATGCTCTGGTTCAGTGTTTTTGTCTGAGCTCTTCTTTACTTTTCATTGGTTTCAACTGGCTCTCTTTTCTTTTTAATTTCTGTTTTTAATCTCTAATCAAGTGAATGTAATTTTTATAGCCCTTAGTCACAGAACGGTGGTTCCCACCGTTCTCTTCCTGCAACAACTCAACTCATGAGTTGTTGCAGGAACAACTCAACTTGTGACTAAGGGCTATAAAAATTGCATTCACTTGATTAGAGAGATTAAAAACAGGAATTAAAAAGAAAAGACACAGGCGAAACTACTCAAGAGTTGAGTTGTTGCAGGAACAACTCATGAGTTGAGTTGATGTAGGAAGAGAACGGTGGTTCCCACCGTTCTCTTCCTACATCAACTCAACTTGTGACTAAGGGCTATAAAAATTACATTCACTTGATTAGAGAGATTAAAAACAGAAATTAAAAAGAAAAGACACAGGCGAAACTACTCAAGAGTTGAGTTGTTGCAGGAAGAGAACGGTGGTTCCCACCGTTCTCTTCCTGCAACAACTCAACAACAACTCAACAAGAGTTGAGTTGTTTCGAATGTCTGTCTTTTCTTTTTAATTTCTGTTTTTAAGTTTTTAATCTGTCTAATCAAGTGAATGTAATTTTTATAGCCCTTAGTCACAAGTTGAGTTGTTCCTGCAGCAACAACTCATGAGTTGAGTTGCTGCTGCAACGACTCATGAGTTGTGTTGTTGCTGCAACAACTCATGAGTTGTGTTGTTGCTGCAACAACTCAACTCATGAGTTGTGTTGTTGCTGCAACAACTCAACTCATGAGTTGAGTTGCTGCTGCAACGACTCATGAGTTGTGTTGTTGTTGCAGCAACAACTTATGAGTTGAGTTGTTGCTGCAACAACTCATGAGTTGAGTTGTTGCTGCAACTCATAAGTTGTTGCTGCAACAACACAACTCATGAGTTGTTGCTGCAGGAACAACTCATAAGTTGTTGCTGCAACAACACAACTCATGAGTTGTTGCTGCAGGAACAACTCATGAGTTGAGTTGTTGCTGCAACAACACAACTCATGAGTTGTTGCTGCAGGAACAACTCATGAGTTGTTGTTGTTGTTGTTGTTGCTGCAACAACAACAACTCATGAGTTGTGTTGTTGCAGCAACAACACAACTCATGAGTCGTTGCTGCAACAACAACTCATGAGTTGTTGTTGTTGCAGCAACAACAACTCATGAGTTGTTGTTGTTGCTGCAACAACTCATGAGTTGTTGCAACAACACAACTCATGAGTTGAGTTGTGTTGTTGCAACAACTCATGAGTTGTTGCAACAACACAACTCATGAGTTGAGTTGTTGTTGCAGCAACAACTCATGAGTTGTTGTTGTTGCAGCAACAACAACTCATGAGTTGTTGTTGTTGCAGCAACGACTCATGAGTTGTGTTGTTGTTGCAGCAACGACTCATGGGTTGTGTTGTTGTTGCAGCAACAACTCATGAGTTGTTGTTGTTGCAGCAACGACTCATGAGTTGTTGTTGTTGCAGCAACGACTCATGAGTTGTTGTTGTTGCAGCAACAACTCATGAGTTGTTGTTGCAGCAACGACTCATGAGTTGTGTTGTTGCTGCAACAACTCAACTCATGAGTTGTTGCAGCAACAGGAACAACTCATGAGTTGTTGCAGCAACAACAACAACTCATGAGTTGTTGTTGCTGCAACAACTCATGAGTTGTTGTTGTTGCAGCAACAACTCATGAGTTGTTGTTGTTGCTGCAACAACTCATGAGTTGTTGTTGCAGCAACGACTCATGAGTTGTGTTGTTGCAGCAACAACTCATGAGTTGTTGTTGCAGCAACGACTCATGAGTTGTGTTGTTGCTGCAACAACTCAACTCATGAGTTGTTGCAGCAACAGGAACAACTCATGAGTTGTTGCAGCAACAACAACAACTCATGAGTTGTTGTTGCTGCAACAACTCATGAGTTGTTGTTGTTGCAGCAACAACTCATGAGTTGTTGTTGTTGCTGCAACAACTCATGAGTTGTTGTTGCAGCAACGACTCATGAGTTGTGTTGTTGCTGCAACAACTCAACTCATGAGTTGTTGCAGCAACAGGAACAACTCATGAGTTGTTGCAGCAACAACAACAACTCATGAGTTGTTGTTGCAGCAACAACTCATGAGTTGTTGTTGCAGCAACAACAACAACTCATGAGTTGTTGTTGTTGCAGCAACGACTCATGAGTTGTGTTGTTGCTGCAACAACTCAACTCATGAGTTGTTGCAGCAACAGGAACAACTCATGAGTTGTGTTGTTGCTGCAGGAACAACTCATAAGTTGTTGCAGCAACGACTCATGAGTTGTGTTGTTGCTGCAACAACTCAACTCATGAGTTGTTGCAGCAACAGGAACAACTCATGAGTTGTGTTGTTGCTGCAGGAACAACTCATAAGTTGTTGCTGCAGCAACAACTCAACTCATGAGTTGTGTTGTTGCTGCAACAACTCAACTCATGAGTTGTTGCAGCAACAGGAACAACTCATGAGTTGTGTTGTTGCTGCAGGAACAACTCATAAGTTGTTGCTGCAGCAACAACTCAACTCATGAGTTGTGTTGTTGCTGCAACAACAACAACTCATGAGTTGTTGCAACAACACAACTCATGAGTTGTTGCTGCAACAACAACTCATGAGTTGTGTTGTTGCAACAACTCATGAGTTGTTGCTGCAAGAACAACTCAACTTGTGACTAAGGGCTATAAAAATTACATTCACTTGATTAGAGAGATGAGTTGAGTTGTTGCAGGAAGAGAACGGTGGGAACCACCGTTCTCTTCCTACATCAACTCAACTCATGAGTTTTTCCTGCAACAACTCAACTTGTGACTAAGGGCTATAAAAATTACATTCACTTGACTAGTGCGGGGGCCTTACCTCTGGAGCCGGCCATGAAGCCCAGGATCAGCGCCTTCTCTGGCCGGGTGACCTTGTTGGCCGTCTTGAACATCTCCTGGGCGGCGTACATCTGGTCCCTCTGAGGGGGGAGGAGACACAACGGCACAGAGGTTAGCTCGCTACAGGTAGAGCAGCCATGTTACCAATGTGGATTTGTTCAGCTCGTCGTTTTAACCTTTAATGTTTTAATGCTGTTTGGACTAGAGTTACTGCTACGTGCAAGGATGCAACAGTGCTGTCAGATTATTATCCATGATTTGTGTATACTGTGTGTGACCTCTTCAAGCTACTGTGACTTTGAATTTCCCCTGGGATCAATAGAGTATACATCTATCCATCTATAATCATCTAGCGCTAAAATGATACGCATGGATCAACGCTGAACATTAACCAAATGAATTATGTCATTTCTCCCTGGGTACAAAGAGCCACGGCAGCGTCTCACCGTGAGCGAGAGGTTCTTCTTGGGCGGGGGCGGTGCCGGCGTGGGGGTCTGAAGCGGCGTGCTGGGCGGCTGGCTCGGGGCCTCCGGCTGGCTGTTACCCACGGCGACGGCGGCGGCGGCGGCCGTGGCAGCGGCGGGGGGACCGTTGCTGGCGGGCGTGGAGGCGGGCGTGCTGGGGGAGGCGGGGCTGGGCGTGGCTGCGGCGGCGGCCGTGGCGGCGGCGTTGTACATGGCCGTGCGCTGCTTGTACTGGCCCGGCAGGCTGGCCCCGCCAACACCGCCCGGCTCCTCCCCCGGTTGCCGCGACGACTGCAGGGCATCGCGGCCTGAACCACCGGCATTGGCTAACAGAAAGAAACAAACCCATGTTTTGGTTCAAACTGCTGAGATTCTTAAGCGTTCCAATAAAGAAACCTTATGGGATAAAGTTGTACGTGTAGCATGCGACTGCAAAATGCCAAGATTATAATGTAATTGCCTGCTGGGTATTATAATAGAAGTTTACCGTAAAATAGATATTAAATAGTAAAAGCTACACTGATCTAGAACAGAAGTTCCAGCTATTACACAGATGGTGTGCATGTGTATTCTGCGTGTGTGTTACATGCGTGCGTGCAGGTGTCTGACCTGGCTGGGCCTCTGAGCTGGGAATGTAGGAGGAGGAAGGCACCATGCTGGGAGTGGCTGGCAGGTAGCTGGTAGAGGGGAGGGCGCTCTCGCTGTTCAGCGCCCCCAGTTTCTGAAACCACACACACACACACGGTCAGGGAGGCGGTCCGTCAGCATAGCATAGTGGGTGTGGGAGTGGGGTTCAGTGTGGAGAAAAAGGATTAAGAACCAGATAAAGGGGAATGACAAGCTAATTCCGAAGAAAGCCTTGCAGGAGAGAAAACTTAAGGAACAACAGAAGGGAAAAATGACAGAGAAAACTGAATAAAGGAAATTTCAGGACTAGGGGGCTCGATAAAATGTGCTATAGGCTATAAAAATTACATTAACTTGATTAGAGAGATTAAAAACAAATTAAAAAGAAAAGACAAGACAGTCGAAACTAATGAAAAGTAAAGGAGAGCTCAGACAAAAACACTGAACCAGAGCATCAGTACAGTATTCAATCCCACGATTGGACAACACAGAGGAGAGGAGGTTCACCTGAGCGGAGACCAGACCAGCTGCGTAGTCCGGGGTGGCGTTCTCCACCACCGCGTCTTCCTTGGCCGCCTTCTCGCCCGCCTCCAATTCTGACACACAAAATACACAATAGAGGCTCAATACACAAACCAGGAACTCATGGGCCAGGTACTGACCCAAACACAAATGTTTGGTTGCCCTGGAAGACAATTCCTGCAGATTCACATGTAAACACTTGTTTAATAAAAGACGCTATAAATGAAAGATTTATACGACATGAAATGGATTATTATTACTAGAGAGACATTTGGTAGACAATTTACCCAGTGTCTTCCTTCTCCTCTTGGCCTCCCTGCCGGCACCCACCATGTCCAGCTCTGAAATGTCCAGCAACTGAGAAAAAAAACAACGTCATTACTTAAAAGATGAGACCAGATGAGATCCAGAACAACCGTGTACACTCCAAATACTCTCTCCCCACTAGTCCCTCCACCTATGCGCTCCACTGCGTCCATAGCACAGGTGCAGGCTGAAAGCCGTGTGTAAACATTCTGTGGAGCGAGCGTGTAAAACATTGAATCATGCAATTAGGTTTTGCCCAGGCCCTTGTGCACCAGACTCTTTGAAACAAACACCAAATAACCTGTTATTTTAAAAGGGTACTTTTTAGAGAAATGTACAACTATAAGCTCAGTAGTGTGATGAAAATACAAAAAGGCATGCATAAACATGGTAAATTATGAGTTATAACATACATATAAAATATGATATGCATGTATTGTTATATGTAATGCAGTCGAATTTGAAATGCAATGCACAATTTGTACTCACAATGTGTAACGTACAGTACTGATGAACCATTATTTGGTAATGTAATGTTTGCATCCTAATGTGTAATTCAATGTGTCATGCTTGTTATTTTAGGAAGTCCCTCTTTTCCCGAGGCAGACCTGGCTAAGATAACACACCAGTACAAGTACACGATTACACAATTATAGAACCGAGCATGTCAAAACCAACAAGTAACAATTAAGGAAAACAGAGCACCAAAAAAAAAAACATTCAAGAAACCACTGAGGACAATAGAGAGCAATAAAAACAGACAAGGAACCACTGGGGAAAAGCAAGCACCACAAAAATAGACAAGGAACAATTAAGGAAAAACAAGCACCACAAAAAACAGACAATGTACAATTACCACAAGAACAAGGGACAAAGATACATGCTGCAGCATCAATCACATGAGGAGCCCCTGCACTTTTGTTGTGTCCCGCGTGTGTGGGCTGACCTTGACTCCTCGCTCCTTGCGCAGCGGCGTGCGGGGCGGGGCGATGGGGGTGCGGTTACTGGGCGGGCTGAACATACTGGGGGTGGTGGGGCTGCGGAACGGGGCCTTGGGGATCCCCTTGAGAGGAGCTGGGGGAACAAACCACCAGGGTTACAACCCTGCTGTTGAGGTGCGTCACATTTCATCAACCAACGCAGTAGAACGTCTTTCATCCGGAGCGGCTAGGCCACCCTCGATGGGCTGTGACCCTGCGTTATTAAAGGAGAGACACGGATATGAAGCCCATAGGACCGTTTCTAACCACCAGGCTACTGGCGTGAGGCATTAGGGCGTTGCCATATAGTCCATTAACGATACATGACATTTATTATTTTATTATTTCCGGCAGACTTCATACTAAAAACTTTGGAGTAGGTTTTGGAATAAATCCGACTTATGTTTGGGAACCAAAGCTTAATTTCCGGTCGGTTTCGGACGGAGTAGGTTTGACTGTGTTAACATTGTTCAAAGGGGGAATACTTAAATCAAAAGTAACCAACATCAACCAACAAAAGTCAAAAATTGTTCATCTATCGACAGACGGTAGGATTTTGGTTGTTTTTTCTGCTCTGCAATTCAGGAGGGAACCTTCACATCACAGTAGGGCTGGGCGATATACCGGTAGTAAGATTTATACCGGTATATTTTTGAAAGATGTAGTTGAGACAATATCGCCATACCGGTATATTATATATTATTTTGATGTTGCCTTGTGAGCACTATTTTATAAGGCCGACCGCTGCTCTCTGAGTCTATAAATCATGTTCAGCTGCTCAATCCCGCCCCTTACATGTACGCAGTGTTCTCCCACCCACGTTACGCATCAACAACTAACTTTGAATAAACACGTGGTGGTAGAGAGTACGGAACCCGTAAAGGGACATGGGGTAAAAAAAATGTTTTAAATGTTTCTCGTCAGCACGAGAAAGTATCGCACGCATATCACTGGCAGTGTACGTGTGTGACGTACGAGCGAGGAGAGCGAGCGGTAGCGTGCGTGTCAGTTTAGTGAAGTAATGAACAAGTCCGGTTGTGCGTAAGAAGAAAGTACCCAGCCTGTCAAGAATCGGTGGCCGCTTCATTCCGACCATATTCCGACCTATAAGCAGAACCACTGCCAGTCAAATTAAAGGGTGCTGCCCCCGATAGCATCGGCCCTGGAGGGAACGTCTCCCCTGTGCGGTTTCCGTATGTTTCAAACAGGCAACACTATTGCTTTTTATTACACGGCTCTTCTCAATGCCGTGGAACGCTCCGTTCACTTGCATGGGCCCTTCACAACTTCCGGCGTTGAATTTATATTTGATAATTCACCGTTGCTTAGTATAATTGACCGCTGTCAAGGAAAACAAAGGATTTTTTGCCTCTAATGACGTCTTTGGTATCACTCCGCAAGTAGTCCGGTAATATGTCAGCCCCGGCGTCTTTGTTTTCTAAGCGACGTCACAACTTTGGCAGACTATTTCTCTGCTGATCAACACTACGAATGCTGGTTACAAATGAATTGTAAAAAGACACACCATGAAGTTATTTTTCGTTTAGGCAAGTAGCCGTGTTATAAGCGGGAAAATGTATAGTACGTCGCCGGTCATTATCGAAAATAAGCCCCTTCAGGGCGAAGCAAGACAACTCCTCTGCATGTCGGTGTCCTGGTCGCCCTGTCTGGGCTTATTTTCCCAATAATGACCGGCGTTCTATACATTATCCCTTACATATCTGTTGTTAAAGCACAGCTGTGCTTCGTTGAGCAAAAAAAAAAAAAAAAACCTAAATAAATGGTTGATGAATACTTGTGTCGTGGAGTTAAAACCAGTAGGGCCGAGATCGTTCATTGGCCTGTGGCATGTGCCACCGCGACCACTGACATACCATGGCATATGCCGTTCAGGAACGGCATATGCCGTTTAGGATCGGTAACTGCCGTTCAGGTGGAACGGCACATGCCGTTCAGGAACGGTAACTGCCGTTCAGGTGGAACGGCATATGCCGTTCAGGAACGGTAACTGCCGTTCAGGTGGAACGGCATATGCCGTCCAGGAACGGCATATGCCGTTCTGGAACGGTAAATGCCGTTCGGGTGGAACGGTAAGTGCCGTTCCCAACAATGGTATATGACACCAGCACACCCCGCCTCCTCCGTATAATTTCAAGACAAGTATTGCCGTAAATGTAAAGCTATATATATTTGGTCTTTATCGACACTATATCACAACATAACGCCGTAATTAAAGGGATTTATACGTTTCTCGTGTCCGTTCTGTTGTTAGTATATGTGCGATCGGTTTGTTGTTGCTTTTGAAATGACAGATGCTTTTGAAAACAGCCGGACTTGCTCCGGTGACGGTAGTTAGCCTAGCCACCTAAACAGGTCTGACTAATCCATAACAGAGATTTAGAGCTGTAGTCTATGACTACAGAGGCAGGTCCCTATATCTACCATGGGGTGGAACTGTAGCCTATGGCTAGACAGTCATCCATTTTTGTCATCCATCTCGTGTTTTATCAAGGTGTCCTAGTAGCGTAGCGTGTCATGGCATATAGGCCAACCGTTTTTCCGCTGGCATGCCGCTCATGTGAAATGGTAATTACCAGTTTATACTGGCACCTACCGTTTTTCCACTGGCATGCCACTCATGCAAAATGGTAAGTAGGCTACTAGGGATGTGCATTTCTGGCAAAAATACTATTCAATATTCGCTGAGAAGTATTCTAATAATATTCGAAAATCGGTCAATCAAGAACCCCCCACGCACGCACGCACCTCGGATACACGCACACACAATGACACAGGGAGAGGTTTGTTGATTTGTATGAAATCAATCAAAATTAGTAAAATATCGCTATTTATTTTACTGAACACAGCCTGCATGACGGTGAACTAGACACGTCTTCAAAAAACGGTAAAAACGGTAGGTGCCAGTGTAAACTGGTAATACCATTTTACATGAGCGGCATGCCAGCGGAAAAACGGTTGGCCTATATGCCATGACACCACTGGATCATGTCGATATAGAAAGGTTTATGACACTGGATCAGTGTTAAATGATAGGAACCTGTAGGCCTACTTCAATTTTTAGGTTAAACACCAATAAGAACAAATGCAAAACTTAATATTTGGCCTATTGAATAGTTATGAGTTAAAACAGTCATACAGTAGGCTATATAGGCTACGCTACTAGAACACCTTGATAAAACAGGAGTGGAAAAATGGATGACTGTCTAGCCATAGGCTACAGTTCCACCCCATGGTAGATATAGGGACCTGCCTCTGTAGTCATAGACTACAGCTCTAAATCTGTTATCGATTAGTCAGACCTGTTTAGGTGGCTAGGCTAACTACCGTCACCGGAGCAAGTCTGGCTGTTTTCAAAAGCATTTGTCATTTCAAAAGCAACAACAAACAGATCGCACATATACTAACAACAGAACGGACACGAGAAACGTATAAATCCCTTTATTTACGGCGTTATGTTGTGATATAGTGTCGATAAAGACCAAATATATATAGCATTACATTTACGGCAATACTTGTCTTGAAATTATACGGAGGAGGCGGGGCGTGCTGGTGTCATATACCATTGTTGGGAACGGCACTTACCGTTCCTGAACGGCATATGCCGTTCCACCTGAACGGCAGTTACCGATCCTAAACGGCATGTGCCGTTCCTGAACGGCATGTGCCATGGTATGTCAGTGGTCGCGGTGGCACATGCCACAGGCCAATAAACGATCTTGGCGTCTCTCGTTAAAACTACACACTTTACCCGTTTTACTCAAAATATCGTTATAATATCGTATATCGCCATTCGAACAAAAAATATCGAGATATGAGTTTTGGTCCATATCGCCCAGCCCTACATCACAGTATCAGGAAAATAACTTTCAGTACACCTGCATGAGGACAGTGGATCTTACTTGTGGTGTCGATCTTCTTGACCAGCCCTCTGCCTTTGGCGTGGAAGGGCACCCCGGCTGTCTTCTTCAGCTGCTGTGCAGTCTCTGTGGCTGGGACACAAGAGGGGAGGACGGCGGTATGTTAGCATCCTCTTTACATGCATCACTAGCGATCCCAGTTGACCATCTTAGCAAAACAATAGGGAACCAAAGAGGCAGATCTGGGCTATCCGGAGAGAAAGTCCAAAGAAGCCAGTCTGGGACCAAGCTTTCAACCTATGGATGTACATCGGCATTCATTACAACATTATAACACGCGTTCGTCTCCTGACAAAGACGTTATATAGAAGATGCGAGGGTAGGCGAGTGTGTTCATTGAGAAGGGACAACCGTACATTTCTGTAGCAGCTCGGCCCTGAGGGTGGCGCTCTTGGGCTTCCGTTTGAGCTGGAAGTGTTTGACGGGCGGCGTGAGGGGTCCCACCAGGGTGGTCAGTGCACTCTTGTTCAGGTACTGGCACTCCAGGGGCAGCATGGCCGACGCTTCACACTCGCCCACTGGTGGAACATGAAGTTAACGTCAGACACCGGAAGTGGAAGTGGGGTACAAAGGAAGTTGAAGAAGGGAACAAAGTTAGTGGAAGTGGAGGAAGTGGACATAGAAAGCAGATGTGGGATGCAGGAAATAGTATATAATTTACAATACATACAATATACAGTACAACCTCCTATAGAACAATACGATTTTAAGTAAAAATATGCAATTGCATAAGTCATTTTTTCGGTAGTATTGACATGTATTAAACATTATTTATGTTTAATTGTAATAATATTAGCTTCCCTGTTAACAACTTTCGACGCTCCCCATCTTCTTCCCCCAATATATAAATGTCAGTTAGTGAGCCAATCAACTGTTTTTTCTCCAAGGAGTAAATATTGAAACTTTGCAAAACAACAGGTGTTCTTGTTTATTGGAGCGATAACACAGAAGACCGCAGCACTGGGTTTCCGGTTTATAGGCGCTGCCATTGTTTTCTATGTGGGAGCATCACTGCTGAATAATCATTCTTTGTCAACTTTTTTTGTTTAATTTTTGTTCTCCTAAAGTGGATATTAATCATAACAATTTGGAATGCTCAAAACATTTGTAAGCACAATCTCGAAAATATTTGATTAAACAAAGCCACCCTACTGTACTTTTGTTAACTTCCTGTTTTCTGAAAATACATTAATTGCAATTTACAATGCAAAACACATCACAGTTTCAATTGTTTTTTTTGTGTGAAACAAAAATAAGCGTACCTTTCTCGCGAAGCTCCCCCAAGATGTCCTGTACGTTGGGGTTCTGCTCTTCCAGGTCCAGATTGAGAGAGCCCGTCTCTGGGAATGACTTGAGAATATCAGCCACCATCAACACCCAGGGCTCTGAATCCACCGTGGCCAGCTGGATGATCTCCGAGAGGGCTTCTTTCATCTGCCAGCACGGAGAATACATTAGGGGACTGATGCACTGTTTTGATTAAGGTCTGTTTTGGTTATAACATCTCTGCAAAATAAATATTTCTGGGAAAGGATCAACAAGTTGACAACTTTATGTAGGGGAGAGTAAAACCATGCATTTGTTTTTACGTGCATTTGTGATTGTGAGAAGATAACTCAATAAAAGTTCACACGGTTCAGTTATCGCGGGTTATCCTGGCGGTCGAGTTGCTACGTTACGGCGGCTGTTGCCCGTACACGCTGTCCGCGCCAAGCGAAACCAAAACATGAAACGTTTTGAAATGAAACCTCTCGAAAACGACAACGTCTGTGGAATCGGATCGTAACATTAACACGAATTTACTTTTCCTCCCGATTCGCCTGTTGCTCAGATAAGTTGTCCAAAGACGTTAACCACTACAAAACGCCAAATACCACAGCTAACGTAGCCCTTTTAACTAGCTTGTTTATTATAACCGTCTAATAATTGGGATATGCAAGCAAATAATGGCGGAATTAATTCACCAGGAACAGTGCAACTTTGCGTGTTGTTTTGTGTTATTTTCATGTTCTGCTTCACAGTGGCGCAACGCAGCACTGTGTGACGAGACGTTAGCGGACAGCTTCCTGCCAGTGTGTGTGTGAGCGGGCAGCATAGCACCATTACCTTAGCTAGCGCTCGCCCTCCACCGCAAGCTATAGCAACACGACCCTAGCTAGCGCTCGCGCTGCACCAACGGTCATAGCAGCACTACCTAAGCTCGCGCTCCCTTATTACAGCCATAGTCATAGCAACACCGGGTTAGCAAAGCGCTCGCTCTGCACCGCCAGTCATAGCAGCCCACCTCATCAACTGTCCTCCTGGGAAGATGCAGCATACCAAGCAGGAGTTTCAGCTTCACCGGAGGCGACAAACTGGAAAAACACAGCCTTATGTTGTCAATAACTGAAACGGTTAGGAGAGAAGCAATGCTAGAAGGTGCCCAAAGTTCGTCTGTTGAGCCTAATTTATTATGAAGCCACAGGCCAGTGTCGCTATCCTTCATCGACGCCATCTTGGAAAAAGAAGCGCTTTGAGGTCGGGCATTTTAACAGGCCACCTAAGAAAACATTAGTTAGGACCCCACCCACACGAGCGTACAACCACCAGCCACACGCGCTGTCTGCCTCCACAATGAAGAATCTGAGTATTTAGGATATTAAATTTAAATAACCAGGACTTTTCAGAAGAAGCTTTTCGATGATTATCTATTTGTGTGTCTCCAATTCAATAAAAAAAATACACAAATATTTGGATTTTCTGTTTAACACAACCTGCAAACAAGTATCATTGCACCACACATATCATTAAACTAATGTAACAAGCGTTAGCATATTCAATGGGCGTCTGCTGCGTTTCTCATTTCGATCTAATTGGGATGGACGTGTTTACGTACCATGACCAAAAATATGTATGTTATGTATTGTAATTTTGTGAATTGAATTGTGTTTGAAGGCAGAACCTATTGTTGATGCTTGCTATCGAAATATTTGAACGTTGAATAGTTGTTTCCTTTTAATAAAAGATGACTCCAATGCTTTCTATAAAATAAGGTGCGACGAATGTTATTTATCGTATACGCATGCGCGCTTTTCGACCTGTACAATACAATTCGACAGTGGTTGCCATTTAGTACAGGCCCCGTTTTCCATAAAATCCCAATCGTGAGTAAAATTTCGAATATATTTTTCTCAGTATATTTCATTCTTTATTCGTGGCACACGTTAAACAGTAGTACCTTGTTATTCTGTACTAAGAAAGTATGATAGGCCTGCTCGCTATTTAGATACGAGCGCATTATTTCAATTGCCGTTCATTCTGCTTTATTTTTTAATAGGCTACATATATGGGCAATACTAATCATCTTGAGTCTGCGTATTTAAGGTGATTCTCGCTATGGCATCAACCGGGTATTATCAGACGGTGGTGATTCTACTGGCGGCCCAGCTGCTTCTCTGTTATGGGGCAACTGATGCTGACCAGGAGACGGGGACCGTCATCCCTGCCGAAAGTACGTGGATGTATAGCTTGCAACGTATACACATTACGTCTGTTTTACATTTCTATAAATAGTCATTCTATTCCTTTCGTTGTTATATTGTCTAAATAAAATTGTGATATGGGACAGGGCTAGGTTGCTCATAAGATGATATTGTGCAATGCCTATCCCTATTTAGCAGGTGTACGTCTAAAGGGGTGCTCACTAGGCTCACTAATAAGCAATTGTATAGCAGGCCCACTATGTTCTTCGTTCAACGCGTCTATTTAATCATTCTTTTAAGGTCGCCCATGCGTGGATTGCCATGCATTTGAGTTCATGCAGAGAGCACTGCAAGACCTAAAAAAGACTGCTTTCAACCTCGATGCAAGGGTAAGAATTATACATCAACATAATCCTATTCCAATATTCCATTAGTATGTGTAAAGCGGTTTTCTCATTTGTTCATGCCATTGTGAATATTTATCTAAAAATGTAATATGGATTATGTTACACGTATCTCTCTGGATTGTTCTTTCATAACTGGGCGATGACCCTGTTGTCATTTGATTTATTATTGATTTATTATTCATCTTTTCTCCCCCCTCCCAGACGGAGACGTTGGTTCTGAGGGCAGAGAGGAGGGCACTGTGTGACTGTATGCCCACCAACTCTCTCCGCTGAACCTGATTATTCACCTATTTTTATTTGTGTATTCATGAATTTATTGGTTATTATTTTTTGTGTGCGTGGGTGTGTGTGTGTGTGTGTGCGTGCGCGAGCATTCCATTCCAAGGCTGCTACTTTACCCCACCAGCCATTTTTTTTGTTTCAACGTTTACATTTATGTTAAGTTATCCGACTTCTGATGATTGAGGGTAACCTTATTTTTTTATTCCACCGTTGCCATGGTTGCGAGCCTTGATATGATAGGAGCTTTTGATTTCTGTATCGTCCTTCACTCGTTTAGCTGTTGTCCTACCAGAGATCTTGCTTTGAGAATCCATTCTGGACTTTTGGTCATGCATAGTTTGTCCATAAAGGTTTATGACATTTGTACACTAAAAAAAAAGTAGCACCAACTGTCAAAAAGTCTGTGTAATTTCTTAACCCACTTGAGCTTTGTTAATTCAATTATAAATTATAGTTACATGATTATTGAATAAGATAGATTGAAATAAAAGGTGTGTGTTTCGTAGATGCATAGCATCAGTCATGGACTTCATGAAGAACATTGGAATTTTTTTCAATACTCAACCAACTTATTCTTTAGTCGCTCAGGATCTTCTTGAGGACTATGTTATTGTTAAGGTGAATAGAAATGTGTAGCTTGTCAGCTTTCACTTGGAGACATAGTATTTCTTTATCAAGGCTTCTTGGCTGACCCAGCGAGTACCCCCCCAGACTAATCTTTTAACAAAACGCTCTGAACTTGTTCACTTTACAAAGAATGTAGATCTTTGCATTAAGAAAAAAAACATCCCCAAGTATAGGCTTTGTTCACAAAACGTTGTTTATCTACAAAGAAAGAAACCTGTTGATCTCTGTTCAGCATGAAACTGTAGCATGTATTTTAGAGCACTTTTCTTCCTCATCTACTGAATGTAAATATAGACTTTATGCATATAAACGTTGTTACTATTTGGAAAATGAACTTAAATAAAATGTTTTATGTCATGTCATTTTATGTCTTCAGGAGTATATACCATCAATATTTTAATCATTAAGCCGGCAGTTTTACCCAAAGTGACTTCCGGGGAATTCATACAGTTAAAATAGAGACAAACTACCACAGAATATAGGGTGAGTATTATGGGATTAGAGTACGTGGCATGTACATAAATCATGCCACGTAAACTTTCCTTAACAGGTAGCGTTGTAGGCTTATGTTCTATATAATCTATATAATGTATAGAACATAGCACCACTATCTCCTTTTTTAGATTATCAGATTTCTGTGTTGTATGTGTTTTTTGATAAAGTAATACACATTGAACTGTGTATCGTGCATGTCATGTTCACACCATAGTTACTAGTCTATTAATCTATTTATCAACAGGTTTTCTGATTTCTACTGTTTTGCCCTCAAACTATTTGAAGGCGGTTCAGTAGCCTAGTTTGTGCCAACAGGGGGCGCTGTTAACCTCTAGAAAAGACAGTTGTGTTTTCTTGCATAAAATAACAAATATATCGACTATCGGAAGTCCCTCGGTCTTGATATAGAAACTAGGGAAGGGGGGTGGAGAAAGTTTGAGATCAATAAATAAAGCTAGGCTGTAAAGGTCAGAGGATAAAAGCCAAGAGCGATAAAATTTATCCACCGTATTCATCCCTTAGCCTTAATGGTTATCTCTACTAAAGTAACATACCATAACTTACTAAACTAAACAAAATACAAGGCCAAAATTCACACAAAACAATAATATTATGTTACACGCACACACACACACACACACACACACACACACACACACACACACACACACACACACACGCACACACACGGATTTGGAGTAGCCCTCTTCTTCACCCACTGATTGCAAAGGAAATCAGGTAATACGACCAAATGTGTCCCCACCATTCCCCGTATCCAATTCAATTGCCAGCAAAAAGGGCCATTAACATTTCCAAATAACATAGACCTTGAACGAATGAATGTGTCCATTGCACGAGGCTTATGGATTAATTGTTACATTTTACTCAATAGAAGGCTAGTCCTCTTCTTTTCTCCGCGGATCAAATAGCAAATAAATATGTGATTGAACTGAGCAGTGGATAGATTAATACAAAATGGTAGCAGTGAAAAAGTTACAAAGAAGTTTGAGAAAGGTTGAGCTGTTAGGGTGGATTTTACGCTGTAGTACTCATCTTCACCGACAGGTGGCGACCCTGACCAAAACTTTCTGCTGGCCATGTCGCAATAATGCAGCATCCTCCACCATCCCATTCCCATACGGGCTGTAAAAGTAGGTTCAATGCAGAGCAAGCAGATATAATCAAACACAGACGCAGCCATTAAAGATAACACGCTTGCTGCTTCAGACAGTTACTGGCCACTGATCTTACCTGCAGTGGCCTCAAAAACAAAAACGAAAACCGAAAGGCTATAGATAGCATTATCTGCCCCCATCCCACCCAAATCCGCACTGCAATACAAAAACAGAGCCAGTCCTTCCACAGACAGTCACGCAAAGGGATTGATCGTGATGGGTGAATTCAACTAGAATTTCAGTGCCCTAACTCCTTATCTCTGGAAAAACTATATTTATAAAATAATTACCCCCACCCCCACACACACACACACACACACACACAGAACAACAACATCAATCCCCCTCCCGAACATTCCTTCCCTCAACTTCAATCTATGCACACACACACACGCACACACACACACAGACACACACATGCAGACACTCACAGTGGGGGGAAAGAGAGACGACGGGGAGGAGAGTAGGAAAGAGAAGAGAATGAGATAGAGGCAGTGAGGGAGACGAGAGAGGTACACAGACGTTAAGGGAACCATGAGATAGCTAGGGAACGAGAGCGAGAAAGTGAGGTAGAGTGGGGTAAAGGGAGGGAGACAGAGAGAAAGGGAGAGAATAAGGAGGGAGTGGGTAAGAGAGAGAAAATAGACAAGGTGCGGGTTATTTAAATGTCACCTTGGGGAAAGGAGTGGGGAGGGGGGGATAAAGGTGTGTCCACTGCACTGAAAGCCTGGAGAAACCACGCCATATGTGACATCATCAGCCTCCACATCAATACTAAATCGGGCTCCTCCTCCATGTTATGGGAAAATAAAGATGCAAAGTTTGAAACAAGATCAGGACAGGTCCGACATATGAAGACACATTATATTTAAATACATAGTGCAAAATATAGATATAGGCTATATTGTACACATTTATAGAGACACACAATGTAGCTGTTTGATGCAGTGTTTGCGTGAGGGGGGGGGGGGGACACATCTCAATGAGTGCGTGAGAACCGATATGCCTACCGTGCATTTATAGGGGGCGGGATTCTCTCAGCCAATAGTCAAAGAGCATGGCTGAATGTGTGCTATTTTTTCCCAGTCTTATTCTGAGTAGCTTTGACTTTATAGTTGTATAGCAAGTCAAATACAAACCTAAAATCAACTCTGAGCTGACACTGGCATGACAGGGCTGTTTTGAACTGTGATGTGACGTTTACAGTAATCTCGCAGGAAGTCTTTTGCAACCTATGATAGTCAATTTATTTATTTATTTATTTTCCTCACTGCAGCAGAGAAAGTGGAGAGAAAAAACAACAACTAGGCTATAAACTGAGAGTCTAATCGATTGTTGTATCAGTCAATCTAAATGACTGCACCAGAAGCTAGCGTCCTAACTGTTGAAGCGTTAGAAGGGAAGTGAAGAAATCTTCAGGAATCTGCAGATACCAGTGGCAGCATGACATCATGAATAAGTTATATGCATAATAATGACGCATTAAATATGCATATCTGTTTCCCCTCGGGCCCTCTACTTATTGTTCAGAGTAGAGGTATGTCTGTTCTTTGTTGAATCGTAAATATTCGTTCGAAATGCCAAGAACCTGAATTTACATGAAATTACGTGGCAAGTAAACATAAATGTAGTGCCTTTTGACTCGACATGAGCCGCAGCAGACTAATACCACTAGTCAAAAACCACCCTCACAGCGACTTCCACACCACATGACATGAGGGTGTGTTATTTTAATGGTGACACACATACACATACACATACACACCCCCACACACAAGGATCCCCACTGCCTGGAGCTATATTCCGTAGCTATAGTTACGACGCTAATATCAATACGTCATATCACGTATGGCTGACTTCGCCGACCATAAGAGGGAGACAGAGAGCACGACTCAGACATTTGAAAAAAAAAAAAAAGCTCTGTTCGTTTGTATATTTTATTTATGTGACCATATTTTTGTTATGTGTTTAAAAAAAAAGAATCAGTTCTCTTGTTTTGGGAATCAGTTCTCGTCGTTCACCTTCGGGATTCGTTCGTTCGCGACCGACCCATCAATAATGCTGACAGTTTGAAAAAGCCAGATCGAGTGGGCAGAAGACTGTCTGAGTTTTTTGAATTATGAAAGTCTCCTGCCTACTATCTGGGTAGGCAGGAGACTCCTTATTGTACACATTTGGACTTAGTTCTTATTCAAGCATTGTGTATCTTTCATTTTGTTTTTAAATGTCATTTACTGTTTACAAGTTAGCGTACGTACACTTCTGCCACTCCTGAGTGACAGGTTTTACATTTTCTATGTAGGCATTTAGCCATTATTTAGTCTCAAGATACATAAAATATATTCAGAACAGAATTATTTGGTGTCACGAATTCTTGAGTCCCATGGTCAATTTTATGGTAAAAAAGCTAAATCCCTGTGTCACAAATTCTTGAGTCACAAGTTCAACGTTACGATTGATTCGGATGCTGGCGTTTCAACATGAATGGTACATTCATGTTGAAACAAGATGGTGAGACTTGTTTCAATGTTTTGGATCCAGATTGAGGGAGGTTTGTCAACGTAATGGGGAGGTTCTTTGGAAACTACCCATATTTTGGAAACATAACTGTGATTGTGAAAGTGGTCATTCCCTCTTCAGCAAAGTAAAAGGGAAACAGCTGTTTAAACAAAACTCCCACTTGAGAGCTGCTGAAGAAGAAAGCAAGGCAAAGGTTAACCAGAGCGTTGCCCTCTACCCTTTATACCTCCCACCCTGACCCTAACCCCCTGTGGAGGGACATTTGCCCCAAGGGAAAAAAACAATGATAAGTGCAGTAAAATAAGAAGTATACATTCTCATTGCAATTTCAACAAAGATAATGAAAAATATCTGTATCTGCCGATACTGTATTCTCCTTTTCAGCCTTAATGAAATATAAAACAGACGAGGCAAATCATTTTTGTCATTTTTGCTCCAGACCAACATCACGGAGCACCTGGATGGGACGACTTAGACAGAAGAAGGACAAGGATAGGGGGCACACACCTATTGTCTTGTAGAAGATAGGAGCCAAAGTATATCTAAATGATACACAATATATAGGTAATTATAATATATAGGTAATAATAATATAGGTAAAAAATAATAAATAGTACGAGTGAATAATATAGAATGGAACTTAAAGGGAATGTTTGACTACAGATAGAACAAAAAAGTGTGTTTTAAGTAGGCCTATTTCGAAAAATAATTTTTTAAACACAATCCCAAACTGCGTTGACTCAGATAGATATCGCGCATGCGCAAGCAAAGCTGCAGACTGCTGGCGGGGAAGAGCTGTTCACGCGCATCAAAGCAGGTGACGATGCGGCGGAGTGACAACCCTGCCGCATTATGAAATGCACACGCCCGGACCGGGCTTCCGAAAAACACCGTATGGACTTTATGTATCGAACATAGGCTACTTATAGGCCTAAGTAATAGCCGACCAAGAAATACATTTTTTTTCTCAGGAGGACGCCATTCGGCAGCCTAGTGTGTAACTCAGTATTAAAAGGGGGGATGTTGGCTTGCTTATGGATAGAGAAGTAACCTCAATTGATCCAGTTTCAACTTTTGACTCAAATATATGATGCGTTTTCCCGCTGTTTTCGATTGCTATTTCATTGGCTATCTGCGGTTTGCTGTACACAAGATAGAACTACATAATTCGATTAAATCTCTTGATGAAGATACAGCCCTTTTTAGAAAAAATCGGACAAAAGCGAACGGAGCTGCAAAAAAACAAACAGAAATGGTCGTAGGGAACGGAACAACTCTAAAAAATCAAACCAGCAGGCTAACCTCCGCATGGCACGTGAACCGAGTTGAATGCGGTTTATGATAACAGCCGGGAGGGCAGGCTATGAAAGGGAGTGCCAGTACACAACAATAGATAGACGAGGTGTGATGGCGATGGTGGCAATCCTTTGGGCTAAGAAATGTGGTCTACTCGGCAACGCGAGACGTTGTCCTGTATAGATACACAACTTTATTTTCTTCCTGAAATGTGTGCAAAAAGGGAAAGGAGAAGGGCGACGATCCGAAGGAGGAGAGGAATCACTGCACTGCAGCAGAGCTGTCAGTCAATGCTGGGGGATTGGGTGAAACGACCAGTGGGGCAATGAAAAAAGAGAACGTAAATTCGGCATGATTTCCCTTTCTGCATACATGCATTAAATATGTCTCCACTGTATAGGCTCACATCGCCGTTATCACCGACACACCGGCTCGAATTTGACGCAGAGCCCTAAAATTATGCGTTTCAGCTCGGCGATGGGTGTCCCATCCATTGCCTTGCGCTCCCAGTCCTACGCAGAAGGGGGAGGGGGGGATTCCTAATTGTGAAGCATAACGACAAGTCAAACTAGAAATACATCGGTACAGGCTACTACGCATCTTGCAACTGCTGCTGCTGCCCACAAAGCCCCGCTATTGGAGGACACATGTGTAGAATTGTGCCGGTATAAACAACCATGCATTAAGAGAATCCGAGTGGGTGACTCTCGCCGGTCCCGCTGTGCGTATCAGGGTCACGTGGCACCCGGTTGCCTCCAATCAGAGCTTAGCGAAGTAGATGCCCACCCCTGAAACTGAATCTGCCGGCGACGCGCTATTATAAATACAGGTCTAACTACGCCGGCAAGTCTTGGTCGACTGATACGCTCGGGGTTGCAGCATAACATCCCTCGCCTTTTTTCATTCATTCTTTATCTGATTTTTAAAACAAGAAACATACAACCCCATCCATCTTCGAGTCCCCCCCCCTCTTTTTCTTCTTCTTCCCAGTTACAATTGTTTTTTGCGGCCAGTTGCATGCATTGTTCGTCTCCCAAAATGGTTTGCGAGACTAAAATTGTTGCGGACGAACACGATGCTATACCTGGGACCAAAAAAGATTCTATGATCGTGTCTTCCTCACATATGTGGGGCCCCTCCTCGGCAAGCACGGCCCTGAATCCCGTCGAAGACCGGGACGTGAAGAAAGACGCGGTGTTCATCCGCGAGTTTGAGCGCGGGGATCATGTCGAGGTGCGGCGCATCTTTAACGAGGGTATCACGGAAAGAATACCCAACACAGCGTTCAGGGGGTTGAGGCAACAGCCTAAAACCCAGTTTTTATATGCTCTTCTGACATGTAAGTAACCTCGCCACCAGCAGCGGCACATCACTTCAGAAATACACACACACCAGTCAGTTCTGGAGCTCATTCAATGTATGCTTTCTCTTTTAATGTGAACGCATGACCCTTTAAATGATGTCTCTTTAATAGAATAGGCTACCTTGCAGTTTCATTCTGTCTGAAATGAAAAACCATGAAATCTTCCTAGTATTTTTTTATTTTTTACTGCAACGTCAAAAAAGGTACACAGATTTCTGGTTCTTTTGTAATAACGGACCAATATGTCGACGTCGCCCCGGTCGACTCGAATAACCGGCATGTAGCTCATGCAACAATAGGCATGCCACGCGCACGCGAGTGTTGTTGCATGTTATCAGCAATATAGCCGGCTCCTCTTATGTTATGTTGTGACGCGCCGGTGTATAAATTAATTAATTAATACATTTGGGGATGTGTGGGCTACGGTGTGCGCGCCTGGCCAAATGCAGTCCTGGATCTCCATCGCAGCGCACACATATATTACCCCCTACTGTGTGAGCTCACAGCGCGCACATCAGAGCACTCCCTGCCCCTGCACAGATAAGCGGCGTGCTCCTGTCGCGCACTGAGGGGTTTGCTGCTGGGTCTTTGTTTATGTTTCCAACGGAGAATCATGAAGGAAGTGCACGGAAAAGCTTCTTATTCAACACGATGACACATCAAGTATTTTTTATTAATATAAACCATAAAACAATCATTCAGTAACTAAATGAAATAATCGTACAAAAAAACTTAAATTCTACAAAAAACATGTTTTTTTTTCATTGTATTTTTTTATAGCTTCAATTTATGTTTAGTTATGTGCTTAAATGCATCGGCCGCTTCGTTTCATTCACTCTCGGTACGGAGCGAAGATTCCTCGGATGCACGAAGCAGATGCACTGGAGTATCACTAAGGACTAGTGCATGGCAGTCATACAACATGCTATGCAGCACCGATCCGACTTCGCGGCGCTGTAATGCGCCCCCCAGTGCCTCGGTCAAAGAATTACTGTCATGTGAACTGAGGTCGATAAAAAAAAACATGACAAAAACCAATGGTTGTTTTGCTGGACGGCTCCAACAAAAAAACAAACCCATTTGCATCACAATGACAAATTCGACGAATGTCACCTAAATCACATGAATGTAATGTATTCCATGCCTATTGACGTGTCTTAACGCTGGGACACACAGCGACCGTGCATCTGTGATCTGCTTCTGCCGTGCTTTCTAACTTGCTCTGTTGTGGGACCGTGGGTTTCTTTCCCGCCAAATCAAACATGTGATTCTCTTTTCTGACAGGTGTCGTTTATCTTTCTTCCATTTCTCCATAGTAATGTGCTTTGTCGTGACCAAATCCTTCGCCCTGACCTGCTGTGCACCGTTTATTCTAATGGGCGCGCGCTACTACTACAGCAGGAAAGTTATCCTCGGTTACCTGGACTGTGCCCTGCACACGGACATGGCCGACATAGAAGCGTATTACATGAAACCTACAGGTAAGATGACCACCAGAACCCCTAAACTAAAGGGAGTAATGAACAACAGAACAAACAACATAACAAAATAACTAAACGATTCGAGTTAAAACACACAGCTATGCAAACTAACATGTGTGTCTGCGTTAGTTAGTACAGCTTTGTGTGTGTTTTTTTGTGTCTGTTTTGAATGTCTGTGGGTTGGGTTGGGGTGTGTGTGTGGGGGGGGGGGGGGGGCTTAAAGAACCCTACAAAGTTAACAGTACAAAAATTACAATGATTAGCGGTGATTGGTGTCGCAGGCAAGATATCGGTGAAACTGAGTCATGTAGCTGTCACTTTATGTTTACATGAATGAGGTAAGAGGGATACCATCAGAAAGAAAATCACACACACACACACACACACACACACAGTTTTCTCCACCAACGCAGTGGCACAGAACTCATTAAATATGCAAAGCATCTTTTTCTTCTTCCCTTTCCATGTTACCCCTTTCCTCTCCCCTCTCTCTCCTTTCCTCGTCTCTCCTTTCATCTGTTTCTCTTCCCCTATTGTCTCTTTCCTTTCCCTCCCTCTCTTCTCTCTCCTCTCTTCCCCCCTCCCCCCTCATCTTTTTCCTCCCCTACCCTCTCTCTCCTCTCATCTCTATTTCCTTTCCTCCCCTCTCTTTCGATTCCTCCTTCTCTTCCCTCACCTCTACCCTCCTCACTCACCTCTCCTCTCTCGATCCCTCACACCTCTCCTGCCCTCTCCTTCCCTCCTCACTTCCTTTCCTACCCTCTGTGCTCACTCCTCCTCTACCCTCCCCTGGGTCATGGCATGAAACATCCCCATCTCCACTCATCTTCCACTGCTCTCCTCTCACATTTCCTCCCTTCCTCTCACCTCTCCTGCCCCTTTCCTCTCTCTGCTCCTCTCCTAGCCTCTCTCCCCCTTGTGCTGGATTACAGTAAGGCGGGGGAGGGGGGGGGGGGGGGGATGTGTCCATCGATCGCCCGAAACAAAGCGCTGATACAGTCGCTGCAGTACACAGCGCTCCTTCCCCCAGCACGCCATGTAATCAGGGCGAAGGAGATCCATCGGTTGCGCGCGTTACCGTCCAAAAATTCCCATGAAACCCTTCCTGTCGGGTAAAGCAAGCGTCAAAGTGTGTGTGTGTTTGGCAAGTACTCCCCCGGCACTCTTCTTCAGGATAACGAGCGTGAAAACGCGGCGGCGGGCCAAACACCAACGCATCACCCCCCTACACCACCAGGGTCACCCCTCCACCTTCACCCTTTCTTGCTCAAAATAACCGGCACACAGACGATCACTGGTGTATCTATACAGTAAGGAGAGAGGCTGGGAAGCATGGAAGACTAACAGTTTTACATACAACTGTGTGAGTGTGTTTTGTGTGTGTGTGTGTGTGTGTGTGTGTATATGTATGTGTGTATATGTATGTGTGTGTGTGTGTGTGCGTTGTGTTTTGTGAGTGTACGTATGGGGAAGCAGAGAAGCGAGGGGCATCATGACCTGTCATGATTCCCCTCTGGAAGGACAGCTCTGTAACGACCCGACATAGGTCTGGATGTTAGCTCCGCGGCGGCGCGCTAGTAGGCCCATTATCTGCGCGTCAGTACGCGCGCGGTCGGGCGAGACACCGGCCGCGGCTCGGCCAGGTGTTTCACGGACGCAATCAAGCAACCCCAATCATCTGCCGCCCCTATCAATCACACAGGGCGATCAATACGGGGTCCTCGAAAGACTTGATAATGATCAGGTTGTGAGGAGGAGGAGGGCTGGGGGGAGGGGAAATGAACAGGGGGCAGGCTATTCATGAAGCTGGCGTAAATGAGACGAGATGGCTAGCTTGTGTTGTCAGCAGATTGTCAACACACTTTCTATCTGCCTGCAGGTTTTCCCCGATCTCACTGCCAGAAAGAACCCTGTGAATATTTAACGACCACACCGGAATTAATTAAAGAGACTGTTTTGCAGTGCGAAACTAGGAAACTGCCCTCTCTCTCTTTGCAAACGAAGGTATCCTCTATAGTGTAACCTGTCCTCTGACCCACTTCCGTGGGATTTACACAGGCAGCTCCCAGACTACCAGCCATTCAGGTCAGCCACTTGGGCATCCACGAGGGCCTCGGAAGGGAGCAAGGTTTACTGCAGCACACCCACCTCCCCCTCACCGCCATACACTAGGGAACACCAGGCAAACAGATGAGCCGACACCTCAGTTAGCACATAAGCTATTATCAGAGCTAACACATGAGTACGTGAATACGTTCCCTTATGCATAAGCTCAATCATACATTAATACAAGGGCTCCGGGAACAGGATAGAGAGTCAGGAGCTTCCAATGGGGTCTCTTCTTCTTTCATCTCAGGCTCCCTGCAGTGTGTGTGTGTGTGTGTGTGTGTGTGTGTGTTTGTGTGAGCAGGGAACAACCTCTTCCTACACCGCTGCCTACTGTGGCTTATTTAGGTCCATAAGATGGATGGAGAGAGAGAGAGAGAGAGAGAGAGAGAGAGAGAGAGAGAGAGAGAGAGAGAGAGAGAGATGGTGGGGGGTGGAGGCAGGCGGATGCTTGTTAGTAAAGCGGGGCGTTGCATGGGGGAGGGGTCGTTCCTATATCTTATTGTGTGTGTGTGCGTGTGAGATAAAATGTATGGTGTGTGTGTGGGAAGCTGCCGTGTTCAGGGTGCGCTCAGAGAAAAAGGCGACCTTAGAGGATGGAACCAACTGTCATTTTCAGGAGAACATCAATATTTCTTCTCCTGGCCGCTCCCTCCTCCTTCCCCCCTCTCTCCTCTATCTCTCTGTTCTCTCCTTAGAACGAAAAAATGCTTCTTCTGATTACTTCTAAGTTTCTTACTTCTCTACCCTTCTGGCTCTCGCGTAGCCCTGTTATTTTCAAATCCCTTGTGACCAATCAGCAGGCTTTTCATTGTCGCAAATGACCAATTGGGAGGCCTATTACCATGTGAGGAAGTTACCGGAAGCCCTTGATGTGCTTTGAACCCACATCAACCCTTTAACCACGAGCATCTTTGTTTCTATATCTCTCTCTCCCCCCCGCTCACACACACACACACACACACAAACAGACACACTGTCTACATTGAATCTAGGTTAAGGAAATGTGTGTGTGTGTGTGTGCGACTGGTGAATATATGATCCATTATCTGAGCATAGACGAAGTGGTGTTCTCTCCCAGAACGGTACTTCTGGCCCTAGCCCCACTCCCTCTGTAATTCCCTTTTCATATACATTACCTCGCCTGCCAGAGATTCACCCTCGCGGCGCCATCAGTTCAGTCTCACCTCTGAGAAGAGACTCGGGACCCGTTTCTCTGAAACACCTCTATCTTTACATTCATAGAGGAAAAAAGAAAATGACACCTTTAAAATGACATCCTGTGCGACCAGGTAACCAATGGCAACGCACCACCTCGACGCACGGCGAACCAGGAGACACGGCGGCTCGGTTCAGCGAGGCCGGTTGACGTGGGAAGGGAAGCTGCGGCGATGAGCATTAATAATGCATCGCATCGCTTCGCGCCCGCCCGTCATTTCTCAAAGTCCACCTCGAATCAATACGGAAAAAAGACCCCACCCCCCCTCTCTCTATGTCTCTCTGTCTCTCTCTCTCTCATATCCCCATTGTAGGGTCCCTGAGATCCCTACTGACCAATCAAAGGTCTTCATCGCAGCAGATCACGGAGTTGTCGGGGGATGTTCGGACACGAGCTGTTAAGGGTGGTTTGGAAAAACAAGTTGGTGGGGGGGGTAGTCTACGCTAGGAGGAGGAGCTAAGGAGAGAGAGAGAGCGAGAGTGAGAGAGCTAGAGAGAGTGAGAGAGAATTCTATTAAGCAACGAGTGTGGGAACACGTGCGCATCTTGACGTGCACACACATGCTGTGGGATGATTGATAAATTATGGCTTTTAAATAATAAATGAGCAAGGGTAGCGAGAGAGAACAAGCCAGTGTCCATACAGTGCATTTCTCCATATATGTATGCAGCAAGCATGGGTACTCTTCAATAAGGCTTCCTTATTGAAGAGTAAATAGGTCATGGGGGATACTGAATACATACCCGTCACACCATGGTGTTGGTAGCCTTCGGTAGATAGCGTCAACGTCTTGTGTTTAATGTGCCATGCTACTCCCTACTTCCCCCTCCCCCTGTTGTGAACTTTGACCTCATAGGGTTGAGGGGGAGGTTTTAAGTATTGATGGTATGTGTGGGTTTATGAGGATGTTAGTGCGTGGGTTCGTGTGGGTGTGGGTGGGGGGGTTAAATGAACTCACTATGACACAGCGTTGTCCTCATACCACCCCGGTAGACGATGCTGTTGCCCCGGGCAACGTGTGTATACTCCATCATTATCGCTGTGAGGACTGGGAGGGTGCGTCGGTTACACTGACGAATGTGACATCAAGTCGGGGGCACTCCTGCCGTAGACAGAGTACATACTTATTGTGGATCGATGTCTGCCTTGGAGGCTAGCTAAGTAGACTAGACTAGACATATTATTCATTTTTTCTGAAACTTAAATTGTACACAAAGGGTTTCTTTAAAAAAAATGTTTTACCACAAATAAAATTGAATTGCAAACCAAGGAATGACCGACACAACCAAGTTTCTCCTCTAGACTCCACCCCTATAACCCAACCCAGCCAGTCACAGCGGCCCCGTCCAGAGCAATAGGGCCGCCGTTCATCCACGGAGACTGAGAGCTTCTATGCTACTGTTGCACAGCTGTGGTGCCGCCGCAGTGTCCTTTTCTATGGGGATGAAGGGTCACTAGTCTCTTGTGTGGGGGGCAAGCAGCACATTATAAACACTGGCTATCTGTCTTTATGGAGGAGCCCTAGTTGGACCGGGACAGAGATAGCTTTCTCGGTGGAGCTTCTGAGTTAAAAAAACAACAACAACGCAATGCTGTTTTCAACACTGATACGCATTATTTGTGTACATCTTTTTTCTTGGGGTGGGTGGGGGGGGGGGGGGGATCAGTACTTTGGTCCACTGTGCTGAGCTAGAGTAAAAGGGTTGTTCAATTCAGCCATCTCGGGAAGGGATCTATAGTACACGCATGCATAAGTTAAGTTTACTGCTCCCTCAATTGCAAACAAAGAGCACTTCTATGTCACATAAAGTCGCAACCTGTCTTCCAACAGTCCGTCTATCTGGGCTTTGCCACATACATCGTGTCCTTAAATGTCCCAAATTTAAGATCCTGTCTATTCCACCTAGAAAACGTTCACATTTAAAATAGGGTAGAGAGGAGTTCAATGCAAGGCGAAAGGGGAAGTGAGTCATTCCCCTTTCAGAGAAAGGGAGAAAGGAAAATACTTCAAAATAAATGAAGTGAAAGAAAGTAAGGGGATGGTGAGACCAGTAACACAGCCTCAACGGCATAGAAACCAATTTAAGAAGAATCTAGATTGTTTACGGTCTACTATAGGCTACAGTTGGAGCTATTGGTTTGGGAAAAAAAAGAGAATCGCTAGAGATTGTGCTAATAGGATCCGTCACCCAGACACATTTCCTTGTCCCATAGGCCACGATTTAGCTGACATGAGCTTGTTTCTGTGGGTGTACGTGTGTGTGGATGAGGATGTGTAACCAAAAGAAAGACGCAGCACAAAAACCAAAAAAACACAACAGTTCAATTCCCGGTGCATTGCGCAACCTCTGTCTGATATTGAGATTAAAATGGCCACAGTTGTAGTTTGTCAGCAGGATTGTGCCAAAGAGCTTCCTATTGCAGAGAGATGTCAGGTGAGACATACAGACATACAGACGTACAGTGGTATCCTGGGAAATGCTTTAGCTTAGCTGAGTCACCAGGAGGGGCCTTGTTGTGCTGTGTCACACAACCCTTGGAGCCTCTCCCCCCCTTCCTCACTACAGCGGGGGAGGAGCTATTAGGGTGCGTGCGCAAGCTGTGCTGAACAACGGGCCGCATTCAGGCAGCCTTTCAACGTAGACTCACACACACAAACACACACACACATTTTCACCAGCATTTACGCGTACATGCAGGAAAAATATCTAAAAAGTGCGTCAAGTTCAACACCACAAACGTGCGTTCACGAAGTCCTGTCGTAATGTATAAAAGGGGTTAAAAATCCCATTGCTGCGCATCGGAGCTGAAGCCGATAAATACCTGTGAATACAGCAGTCGTTCGTCCTGGGAATGAACGCTGATTGTAACCTTTCTGACCCAAGGCAAGAGACAAATGTTAGTGGGTGTGAGTGGGTGTTTGGTCCAGTGAGGATGGGGCTCTAGCTCTATAAATGCATACGTAGCAGCACAACTGTAATCGAGGAAAGAAAACACATGTTGTACTGGTTTAACACAGAAAATGTTGATTAAATTAAATAAAACGAAAAATGTATTTTGATTAAAAAGGACCACTCGCCACTGAAATACACACCCTTACCTTAACTATCCCTTAAGGCTTCATATAGTACAACCAGATCACACACACACACACACTATTCGGGTTGCAGAAAGAAATTCAACCCGCCTGCTCCCCCTGCTAACTTATATCTTGCCTTAAGACTCGTGCCCCCCCCCCCAGCCCTATCGCCTCACTCCCACCCCTCAGAAGACGGAGGATTCCACTCATTATTGATGATTCACTCAAACCAGACCCCAACCCCCCATCCCTTTTCAGCAAACCCCCACCCTCCACTCCACCCCTCTCTCTCCCTCTCCGGCGGGTATAATGGATCCTTTCACATCCTCCACCGATGGTCTCCTCCACAGTGGCGCCTCGCTCTCTCAGCCTTTCTTCTGGCTCTCTCTCCCTCTTCTTCCTCACTCTTCCTCTCCGTGTCTCTGGGGCAGAATGAGTCGTCTCTTCGAGGCGTTTCCCTCTTTTTCTCCCTCCCCAAAGCTCCTTCCCTTCCGTCCTCCTTCTTTTAAAAAGCTGCGTTTGTCGCTATCTCGTTAGCATAGCCGACCTAGCTGGGCTTAACTGGCGCTCCTCGTCTCGTCGCCATAACGACGACGCGAAGCCCAGTGGTATCACCAGCGCACACGCGGCGGCTGCTGCCCCCGGCTCCGCCCCCCCAGGGCATGACCGTGGCGGCAGCCCAGAGATAGCACCGCGGCTTTGCCCAAAGGCATCACGACGGCCTGCCTCCGCTCGCTAACACGCGGAACCGCCACGCCTTCCCCGTTAGCCAGGAGGAGCGGCACACGCACACACGGTTTACTTTCATGTTTCCCGGCGTGCCATTTCTTCTCCTTCGGTGACGGATCTTAAGGGCGTTGGCCAAGGCGGCGGTACAACTCCACCGTTACTCATTTATAGGTTAGCAGATTAACACCGCTTCCGCTACCAGCCGCCATCTCTCCTCGTTTTCTCCTTCTCTCTCCTTCTCTCTGTGTACTCCCTGGAGCTCCCCCACACACACACACTGCCGCACCTCCCTATTAGCAGAGACAATGACAAGCGGAGAGCCTGTCAGAATCCTGTGTTCTCTTTAACGGGGCTCAGGCGTTTCCAACGCCATGACAGCTGTGACAGATGTGGGGGTCCCGCCTGACATGAGCCGGCTCAGAGGTCAACGTAAACCCTGTGGCAGGGAGAGGGTCATTGGTGACGCGATACAACGCCACACACGACACACACACACAGATGAGGTGGGATGAGAATTGACGGAGGAGAAAAGGAGCAGTGTTTTGTTATGAGCAGGGCTGCCCTTTGTATCAGGCCGGGAGCACTGGAAGACAGACAGACAGACAGACATACGGCGGATGCGGGCTTGCATGCACACAAACGCCAGAAACGCATAGACACACACACACTCACACAAGGCGGGGGAAGTTGGCAGGGTATCTTCCCTGAGCTCACAGGCTCAGTTGAAACAGATGGTCAAGAGGGCTTTATGTAAATGACCCCCCCCACCCCACACACAAACAAACACAGCTACTGCACCACAGTAACACACAATAAATAATAACAATATTAACATACACACACACACACACACAGTTCTCTGGCCCAACAATGTGACATTTAACAAAGGCTAAGTGTCTAGGGGATAACCTTGGACTGAGTCTCTTATCATTTCAAAGGCAATTCAGCGGATATTTTTAAATATTATTTTCTTTGAATACCACCCTTGGCTTAGCACAAATCCCCAAATGTACACCTCTACGAAAAAAAATAGAATAATCTCCTGATCCTACATGGCTGCACGATGACGTCATCACCATTAGACAGTGGCATATACGTTGCCATGGCGACCTTCATGTGATGAGACGAGGTTTGATGCGGTGCATGCAGACGTGTTCCCCGGTGTACTGTATGGCCGTTAAACACGGTCCTCGAGTAGGGCAGGTTTATTAAGACTGGACTGCGCGCACTCCACTAAACCCTCTCTGTACCATTTTTATGCTTTTGATTGACTTTTTTTTTTATACAGTGAAAGTGTAGAAAAGTCAGTATTCAAGTTTGAAAGGAACAAAACCTGTGGCAAAACCTTAAAGTCAACTACGTTCCTGTGGTTTATTTGGTGTTTCATTTAAAGGCTCAAGAGTATGTTCGCTAGATGAATGGATCATGATGAAAGAACAACGGAGCACAATGATAATTAGAGTCTAAATTCAAAAGATGAACGTATTTGGTAAATTACACAACGCTACTGCCTCTGTAAATTTGTGTTTTTGATAATTTGTTTGTTTCAACAACACAAATCTCATCATCGTTGTCCCTGGCAACAAGTCAAACTCCTAACTCATAAGATGATTTAGCTGATCTGGATGGTTCCATTGACCACGTTGCAGTTTTCAAATTGCTCGCATGCATTTTCTTTAATGATATGCAAAGGTTAATGCAACCTTAGTAAATAGTTTTAAAAAAAAGCCAGAAGAGGGCCTCCAACACAGCAAGGTTTTCTTACCAGACAGCCGACCTGAACTGTGTAAGATCTCACTCTGTGACACTACGGGGGTCTCTCCCTCGCTCTCTCTCTCCCTGACACTCTCTCTTCTTTCTCTCTTCCTCTTCTTTCGGGGCCTCTCTGCTTGTCCCTGACTGACAGCTCAGTCATAACTG
The DNA here is from genome assembly GCF_949987615.1 of Pollachius pollachius. Classification (NCBI taxonomy): domain Eukaryota; kingdom Metazoa; phylum Chordata; class Actinopteri; order Gadiformes; family Gadidae; genus Pollachius; species Pollachius pollachius. The sequence continues at coordinate 10,540,804 of NC_136953.1, read as the reverse complement.
TGCTTTTAATTATCAACATATCATTGCTTAATGCCATTAAGCCCTAGTCACTCGAGAACACCCCTCCTCCATCCCTCTCTCTGTTCCCCTTTCTCATCTCTCTTTCCCCCCCCCCCACCAAACAACAAGGAAACTAATTGACAGGATTTGGGGAATTCTGATGATGATTCCATTAAATCATTAGAGGTTTAGCCTTTAGCCTGAATTAGCCTGAAATGCATGTCTGCCGCTTGAACTGCTATCTGAGCCCTGTGTGTGTGTGTCATTCTATCGTAACTGGGTTTTGCGTGTGTTTCTATCCTTACTGCATGTGTTCAACCTAAACGTCTACGTGTGTGTGTGTGTGTGTGTTATTCCCAACCCTGTCTTGTGTTTATCCTAACTATGTGTGTTTCTGGTTTCGACCTAACCGTGTGTGTGTGTGTGTGTGTGCTAATCCCCACCCCGTGTGCGTGTGTGTTTCTATTCTAAACCACACGTGTGTTCTACCTACCCTATCTTGTGTGCCACCGTTGCATTTCCCAATCCTCACCCGCCGTGCGTCTGTGTGTCTCCCCCCCCCCCCCCCCCCCCCCCCCCTCTAGGATCCTGCTTTTGGGTGGCCGTGCTGGAGGGCCGCGTGGTGGGCATCGTAGCGGCGCAGGGACGCGAGGACGACAACACGGTGGAGCTGCGGCGCATGTCCGTCGACGCCCGCTACCGCGGCAAGGGCATCGCCAAGTCGCTGGGCCGGCGCGTGCTGGAGTTCGCCGTGCGCAACAACTACGCCGCCGTCGTGCTGGGCACCACCGCCGTGAAGATGGCGGCGCACAAGCTGTACGAGTCGCTGGGCTTCCGTCGGACGGGCCGCAGCGACGACTACCGGCTGCCGGGGATGAGCCGCACGCCGCTGGAGAGGCTGTTCTTCCAGATCCGCCACAGCCGCTACCGCCTGCAGCTCCGCGAGGAGTGAGGGGGCGGGGAGGGAGGGAGGGAGGGAGGGAGGGAGGAGGGATGGAGGGAGGGAGGGAGGGAGAGGGGGAAGGGGGAGGGAGAGGGAGAGAGAGAACCACAACCTGCTGTGCGAGACCAGAGTCGAACTCCTCTGGCAGCTTTAATTTATTCGGTTTTACGTTGTTATTTTGCGATGGGCGTCGACGGGGAAAGTTCACTTTCTGCGTTCTCTTTCCACGCGTCGACGGCCGCTGTGCCATAAGGTCACTGACTCTTAGGTTGTTTCAGTTTGTTTTTATATCACGCCTTTTAGATTTTTTTTTAAATTCCTTTTTAATATACCTCTCCATTTTCGAGTTGTTTCCCCGACCCCTTTTAATTTGTTTAATACTCTGTATTATTTGAATAAGTATGATTAGGACCCTCTCCTTTCTCCATGGTGTCGAGAATAAAACCACCGGACCTTCGCAGACGATGACCTCCTGTCCCCGCGCCTAACCGGAACATTCCCAGCCAATCACTGACCGCCCCCCCCACCCCCCCTCAGATCGATACACCCTTTACATGACTGTGCCCGGAAGACCTCCCGTATTTTCCATCCCTCCTACACCCTCTCCATCCAAGCCCCACCCACCCAGCCAGAACGGCACCGAGGGGAGCAGGAGAAAGAAGCAGTGTCTGCTTTCTCATCGTTCCCCCACGGAAGGCCGGATTGGAATGGACGGATGACTGGACATTTGGACGGAGAGACGGAAGGAAGGATGGATGGGACGAAGGGTTTAAGGGGGTTGTTTTTTGCCTGTTTTGAGGGTACTGTGTCTCCAGTGGACAGAGCGTTGGTCACACAGCAACCAAGGCAGCGCATTGAGATCCGCCCCCGGAGTCAGCCCCAGAACATCCCAACACTTCCTGCGTTCGAGACAGGAATTACAACTCCCCCCATGAATACCCCGTCTTCACCGACCCTCGCCGCTCTCTCAAATCCCACCCCCACCCCCCTCTTATTTGGTGAAGGTTTGTCCGTCATCGCCCCGTTATTTCCTCCTTTTTCTCAGTTTAACTGTCAGGGGATGTTTTTGATTGGTTGCAACAATAGGATGGGCGGAGCTTTCTCCTGTTATGAAGCCACAGCAGACAGATCACATATAGATGCATGTTACAATGTGTGTGTGTGTGTGTGTGTGTGTGTGTGTTTGTGTGAGGTTGTATGCCTAAATGTGTGTGTGTGTGTGTGTGTGTGTGATTGCATGTGTGTGTGTGTGTTTGACGGGGCATCGGTTTAACCCATCCCCAGTGAGTGAGCGTATGGATGGGTACATCGAGTGGTTTCTAATTGTATTCACATGTGGGACGCATGAGACCACATGCATCTCTCTCTTGCTACGAGTCAAGTATTATCTCACCAACAATACTGGTTTCTATGTGTACTCGTCGATTTGTTTACCAATTGAAGTTTAGATGAAATTCGAACATTTTCAACATGTTCAGTATTTGACTAATTCGTAACTTTTTTTCTAACAGCACAATACTACCACTACTGTAGTATGTGAAACTCTTCTCTCGTCAGATAAAAGTAGCTAAAGACTGTGTACTCCCAGTCATCCAGGTTATTGGTTGACAACTTGAGTAAGACATGACTGCTAGCAATATTTGCAACACCTACAGTAACGTAACTGAGCACAACAAGCCATGAGATAATGAACACAAGCTTACCACGATGTATCGGCATTAGCGTCCTTTCGCCCCCCGAACACCGCCCACCCCATGTATATCTATCGCAAATATATATACAGCTTAATACATGTAGCAACCCCCTCCCCTCCTACGACCTCTCGCCTCTCTTCACCTGTTCGTCAGACATCTAGTAGAAGTTAGACACCCCCCATACCCCAACCAACCTGTCTGAGCCTCAGATCAGAGCCCCTCCTGCAAGTACTAAAAAGACAAAAAAAATGCACAAAAGATAGAAAAAAAACTTACCCCCACCCCCTACCCAAAAAAAGAATACCAACATTGACATCATGGACATCACAACATCCTCCACCCTCCCCCACCCAACCCTTTTCAACCCTCCATCACTAATCTTGACTGCAACCCTGGGCTAGACCCCGGCCCCGCCCTCTCCCTCAGCCCCTACATCTTTTCTTTAGAAGCATTCCCACTCACCAGTTTGACCTCTGACCCTTCTGCCACCCCCCCCACCCCTACCCCGACTCCCAGTCCATCTGTCTGCATGCATCACAGAGCCTTGCCCGTGCTGCTTTTATTATTCCATTAGAAGCTTGTTGGACACCCCCTCCCCCCCCAACCCCAAAACCCCGATCCTCAATGTCATCGAAGCAGTCTCCCTTCTGCAAGGGTGGCTAGCACGCAGACAGGAGGACAATGCATGGATTTGTGTGTGTGTGACTAGTGGATGTGTATCTACATACGTGTGTCTTTGTATGTGTGTCGGTGTAAGGTAGAAACATAGACATGCTACAGGAAGGGAATTTGTGTGTGAGGTTGTGTGTGTGGGTGTTTGTGTGTGTGTGTGTGTGTGTGTGTCTGTGTGTGTGTGTCTCTCATCCTGCTGCACTGCCCGGATGACATCATGCCTGCCAGCCAACCAACTGTAGAATGCAAACCAATGCAAGTGTGGCATGCCTCTGTACCCTGTGTGTGTACGGTGCCTGCCCTGGGAAAAAAAAAGTTTAGATTTAAAAGAACAAAAAAAATCTAACTGATATAAATATAGATATATATATATATATATAACTGGAAAAAGAAAAAATACCATTCTTTTTAGATGAACATGTAAAAGAAATGTGTGTATTTCTTTCTTTGATAAAGAAAAAAAGAAGATACCTTCTGCATGAAATGTGTCTTTGAATGCAAATATAACTTTTAGTGACACTCTTAGGAGCACACGGCATACGGTGGAAACCGCGGACTGATCAAAGGACCGTCCTTTGAATTACATTGGGTTCATGTTCGTAGGTCAGTGTTCCTCTTGAATGAAGAGACCAGGGGGCCAAATGTACACCTGCCACTTGGTAAGGCATGGCCGAGGAAGTGTAGGCGACGACAAACTGACAAACGCTGACAAAAACGTAAGGGTCACATGGGTATGAAGTCCAAACTGCATGGTTTAGATCTACTTCTCATCTTTGGGATGAGAAGTAGGGTACTTCACACCAGTCCTTTTTGGTGGGTCTCTTTTAACATGACCCTTAACTCCCTTCCCCATCTGATAACATGAGTTAATTGATGTTGTTCGTTGAGATATCTCTCGAATAACAAAGACACAATCCGGAAATGTCCAATTTGTTTTTAAGAATCAAAATTTGTGCCCGAAAGTTTATTCACTACAATCGCAAATGATGCACCAAACATTTGAGGTGTTCACAATCCTTATTCACTTCCCAAGGTCTGATTGATAAAGTCTTTGTGCTTTCCTGTCAAAACACAATGGACCTGAGGCATGTCTGAACCAAACTACTTTAAAGTGTTATCTGGTCTTTTCAAATCGATCCAAACTTGAGATTCAATCATTTCCGAAACAGAAAGGAAAATGTCAATTCTAATTGTTTGCTACACATGTCCACCAATCTGATAAAAGGTGTTCATAATTTGACTGGGTGCACATATACAGAACAGGGCAATGTTTAACTTCCTAACAACTAAGTAATCAAAAAGAGTCTTGTGAATTCATTATCTTACCCTTTATGATATTCCTCCATAGTAGTGAACTGTACAGGAGAGTGTCCGACCCTCTCAGCGAGAAACAAGGACCCTTTAAGATACCCACTACAGGTACAAGACCTTTTTCTGCTGGCACTAGGAGAGGGGTCAGACCTCTAAGATAAAACAACGTACACAGATCTAGGGGGATCTAGTCAATCAGTCTGTTCAATCTGAGCCATTCCCCCCACCACCCCGATCACGTTTGTTTTGTTTTCGCTCACTTTTTGCCCCAGGATGATGCAAATGCTACTTTGTGTGTGTGTGTGTGTGTGTGTGTGTGTGTGTGTTTGTGTGTGTGTGAGAGTTGTGCGTACGAATGTGCATAGTTTCAAAGGACTTCATAGACATCCATGACGAGCCATGTAGGATTATTCTTTGCCAAGCAAGATCTTAGATGTTGCCCCATAGGCATCTTTTGAAAGGGTGTATCGAAGGTAAATGGCGGGGTGGGGGTTGGTTTGGACACTATGACACAGGGACATGGAGCTGAAGGTGTGTTGTCATGGCAATGTTTTGTGTTGCTGTGGCCCCCTGCAGTCTCTCCAGTAATATATTATGAGAATGTAGAACTACACACGGATGTCATTTTTAGTGAGTGAATTCAGAGAGATGCCATTCCTTTTTTTTCTTTAATTTCTGCTAAAGTACAATCCCGAAACAATATCACTGCTTTTTACTTGTACGTATTTTTTTGTTATTTCTTCTGTGAATTTAATTTCTGAACTTTGGTTGGTTTGAATGAGGTATAAAGACTTCAGAAGTCAATGGGAAATTGGTGTCTTTGTCTTACGAAAACGCAGAATTAGAAACAGCCAAATGATGTTGCCTTGTCCTTCATGTATTTTCAGAATATACCATGTTGCTCAATCTCATTTTCCATAGATGAAACATAAAGGTTGAAAATGTGTAAGTTTGCTTCAGTATTTGAACGTTTCTTTTGCTATTGAGCAAAACGATGATGATGATGATGATGATGATGATGATGATGTCTAGTATTTAAAGTCGCAATGTGCAAGATTGAGTCCCTTCCAGTAAGTAGGTGGAAGACTTTCAGAATTAAAAAACCTCAATAACAGTGTTCTGACCACTCTTAACTGACGGTGAACTGTGTGACGCAAAAGTAGTTATGGGCGTATTGAAAGTACGATTATTGTTAACAAAGGGAGAGGCAGGGGCTGGTCAGCATTTTTTATTTGTAAAATTTATCTTATTATAGGATGTGATTTTATCACAACACTATTGAAATCAATATTCATCAGCATTGACTACAGATTTGTACAGGTAAGCTACGAGCTAGCTAGAAATGTTACACATTGCGACTTTAAAGTCCTTATCCAGCATTTGGTCTTGGCAACCAACCAGGAACACAGAACATATCCTTGTATATTATCAAGAGGTGTGGGTCGACGAAAAAGACAGAAATGTTGTATTGTTCTTATGGGTGTGATGGATGCATCTAGGGTTAGAGTTGTGTGTCTAATCGCGACAGCCATGGACTATGCACTCATGGGCATGAATGTATACTGCCAACGTTAAGGGTCTTAGCAAGATGACATGTTGAACCTTTCCCGCGTGTCCAGCCTTTTATTGTTTTAATGACAAATAAGTCTGCGTCTTGGTTCCATCAGTGCGTGACAAACATATAGAACAAGGTAAATTGTTCAGGTTGTCTTGTATGGTTGTAAATATCTCCCTCCTGTTCATGTATGATTTACCGCCAGCTATGATCTCTGTGGGGTTTTCCAACTCTTCCGCTGTGGACATTTCTCCCCCTCCTTTTACATGGAAAGATGAAAGATGTCTCTCGCCACCGGAATGTTCCATCTTACAAGGAACGTATGGGGGTGGAGAGGGCGGAAAGAACGTGCCACTTACGAGAGAGTAGAGAGAGACTTAGAGACAGAGAGAGAGAAAAGGGGAGTGGCTGGGTTGAAACTGAGGGGATCCTGAACTTGATAGTGTGGACCCCCTCTCTCTGTCTCTTCCTCTCTCCATGCGTCTTGTCACTTCACTGTGGACCATGCTGATGGACTGGACTGGTACCAGAGGTCCCGGGAGCAGACCCAGACACAAAGCACTTCTAGCACAACTGTGTCTTATTTAGCTATCAAAGAAAGAATTTTCCTTTTCCTTTTTTTTTCAGATTTTAATTTCTAATAATATATTTTTCAAAAATTGTTCTCTCACCCATCCCCACCCCTAAATGTATATCAAGTTATATGCATTGTAAGCATCTATATCTACAACGTACCACCACCAGGAAGGCGGATTGTTCATGGGTCGTTTTTGGAGGTCACATTTGCCAAAAAACGCAGAGTTGTTGCTAAGTTTCTATTGCTCTTAACATGGCTGCATAGTTTCATATGAACTGATCCTGAAACTCACAACAACGGTATTCTTTAGGGGGGGGATACGATAACCCATGCCCTCCACGTGCCATCTGATCAAGCAATAAATACAAATGAAGACTAAGAACGAGAAAAACTATCAAAAACGCAGAAAGATAACAAGATGAGGCTAAACATTCTTTATAGGATTCACGGGAAAAAAAAAGGAAAAATCGAAAATGCTGCATTTAACTTTCTATCCCTTACACTGTACTGAGGTACTTATGGTCCGTGGGCCAGACATGTCGGCATGGCAGCACCACTCGCAAAGCAAAAGTCAGACTAGGTGATTGAATGTACTATGATTCTGTATTTTGTTTTTTTGGGGTACTTTTGGTTTGTTGGTGATTTTTTTACTTAAGAATTAACTTTTACTTTAAAATATACAGAGGATCCTCTGCATATTTGTACAGGTGTTCAAATTGGGACATTATGAGAGAAAAGAGTTGGGATGGTGGATTGTTCTAGAGATGCATATTCAAGCAGACATGAAAGAGTACAGAAGATTTCTTGAAAACACAGAAATCACAGCTTGGCCTTGTCTTGTAGCTTAATATTCTTGGAGAGAATATGAAATTCAGTAAATGTAAAGTTGTACAGTGTATTTTACTGTAAATACAATCTGGGGGATATTTTTGGGATCCTTTTGTAACAGAAGTGAGGGATTTTCAAATATCTTACATATTTCAGGCAGGTTACGCAGTGATAATGTTTCTCAACCAAACACAACCCGTAGTTGACTACCAGGCAGTCCTATTTATTGACCAAGTTGATAGCTGATCTCTGGTTAGACCAACTCTGTTTCGGAGGGTCACACAGTAACATCTTTCGCCGTCTTTCATGTCTGCCTGAACACACAGTCGCTGGACAACAGGCTACCCCGGCTTGGTAGCAGCTGAGGGTGTAGTTGTGGCTTAGCTAGCACCGGCTCTACGGCAAAGCCAACCGAGCCGACTAGCAACAGAACTAGCTAGCCAAATGCTAGCTGGCTGGGGTTCGGGGGTTGGGTGGATCGGGAACATAGAAAGTAGGCCACTGAGCAAACAGTGCCTAGGGGCCCCTCTGGGATACTCAAGACATGGTGGTCTGTACAGAGAGAGAGCCGGGGGTGGGGGGGGGAGGGCCACAGTGTCAGGGGGCTCATTCACCATACAGGTCTGAGGGCCCGGACGTTCATGGTAACTTGCCAAATAGAGGGAGCTGGTCGAGTCATCCATTAAGGGGCCCCCTCCCCCTGCCTGCGAGTAGGGCCGTCAGCGAAGTGAGCTGTGTGCATTCAAGGCGACCCTGATCACCAGTATGCCGTGCAGGGGCCGGCTGTCTAGGGCGGTTGTGCTAGTGGGCTTTTGTGAAGGTTTCACTTCTCGTTTCCTTTTACCAATTGAATTTTAGGAGACTGCGAAGTCACGGTAACGGGGATGAGATGGTACTTTTGCTGGTATGGGTGTTGTTATTATTCTGACTATTATGATTATTATGATTTTTAACCCTTTCTTTTGTACTGACAACAATGGGAATACTGTATAGTTGTAAAGGTGAGATTTCCTGCATTATGATAATGGTGACATTGACTACAAACTGGATGTACATATTGTATCCATTAAAAACGATGCAATTAAGCTTTTCTACGCTCCAATGATGAATGGTTTCTTTTCATTCATTAGCTTAGATATCAACAAAAAAGTATGTGTGTGTGTTTGAAGGTCTGTGTGTTTGCACGTGTGAGCCGATTTGCACAAGCTCGTCAGGTTATCCTCACTCAATCATCGTCCTGTGTCGCCATGGGGACGGTGGTGCGAGGAGTTAATGGCGTCGCCCGTAGCAAGGGATCCATTCCTTTTTTTCTCTTTATTGAGAGAGAGACCTTTTAAACCCTGATTCGCTGTAAATTGCATGAGGTCATTGCAATAGTGGCATCTCTCATGGACATACATTAGGTCCTCTCGTCTGGGGAGCAGCTAATTCTTAAGCACCCCCCCCCCCCCCCCCCCCCCCCCCCCCCCCCCCCCCCCCCCCCCCCTTCCCTCCAACCGGCCCTGCCCACTGAAGAGACATTAGTCACAGTAGAACAAAAGCCCAGACATATCTCGAACCTCCAACGAACAAACAAAACCAAAATACAATGATACAGTCGTGTCACGGCCTACAAGGTTATACAAATACTCGCCATTTGCCGAAGGGAGACTCCAACCTGCAACGGTGCATCTCTTAAGAGTTGAGGGATTAGTGGTAAAAAGCAACCCCCCCCCACCCCTCGCCCAAGGCATGCAAGAGCCAGGAAGAGACCACTACCCTTTACACACTGATTCCTTGCTCCCCCACACACACCAAAGAAACAGAATGGAGGTGGAAATGGTGGGGTTGGTTAGGTCATGCAACTAGGGGAACAATGAGTGGAGGGCAGATCTCCATAACACTGTCAGATTGGTCAGGCTTTCCAAACCCTTTTTAAGCATTCTGACCAAGAGGAGAAAAACTCTCATCAATGCATTGTCACACACACACACACACACACACACACACACACACACACACACACACACACACACACACACACACACACACTCATACACACACACAGGGTTGCATTCCTGTCGTCCGTTGGTTCTAATGAGGGGAATGGTGGGACAAAAGCAAAGAGCCATGGGACTGAAAAAACAAATAAGAGGGACAGGAAAACCCAAATAAGTATACAAAAGGGACTGGTGACCCCAGGACTGGGAAGGGACAGGCTGGGACATTTTTATTAATATCTGTATGATGTCGCAGAGACAAATGCCTCCGGATGCAATGTTACTGTCTGAAAGAGTGATAAGGGGAGAAAAGAAGAGTGGGAGACAGAGAGAGGGAGAAATGAGGACAGATGGAGGGAGGAGGACAGAGGGAGATATAGAGAGGGAGACAGACAGAGGGAAGGAAACGGTGAGATGTAGAGAGCAAGAGAGATAGAGAGAGAGGGAAATATTGAGAGAGAGACAGAGGGAGAACGGAGAGAGACACAGCGGAGGCAAACCAAGTAGATGGGGTGGTGTACACGGAGAGAGAGCTGTAGCGGAGGCACACACAGTAGATGGGCTGGGATGACTCACCAGCATGAAAGCAACCAATACAGTGGAGAGGCATTTACAGCGGAGAAGCTTTAAGAAGAGCGGCAGCTCTTCTTAAAGCTTCCCCCGTCCCCTTCAGGGGACGGGGGAAGTAACAGTGAGATTGGTGTGAGGAGGAGGAGGATGTGTTGTTGTTTACCTTCTGTCTCTCCTCTGAGGGACTTAGATCTCTCGTGCTTATCCCTCTTGTTGTCCTTGCCGTCCTCCCGTTCCCACACGTGGTAGGGGGGGCTGTCATAGAGTTTGGGCCGTTGACAGGGTCAGCATCGGTAATCAGTAAGGCCACAGATAAATCAGTTCAGGTTCTTTATTAAAAACCAAAAGAAGACAACGAATAAATAGTCATATTGCTTAATACATAACTGTGATGTGTGAACTTGTTATATCAATATATATATGTGTATTATCTATATAAATATATTATTTTGCCTTTATAAATAGAAGTGTATGAATATATTTAAATGTGTTTATCGAACAAACTATGAAAGGCCAAAGATCTCTAAAGGGAGTAAAACTGCGCTGGTTACAACAAGAGGGTGTGAAAATGGAGAAGGAGGAGGAGGAGGAGGACCAAGAGAGGAGGAGGAGGAGGAGGAAGAGGGGAGGAGGATACAATTCTTCTACAGAGCAAAAAAAAAGAAAAAAGGAACTGGCTTGAACCAGTTTGTGGCTCCTCCGGTTGCCCCCGGATACGGATGGAGTGAAAGCGTGTATTGGGAGCTCCGAGGAGCTGCAGCTGCCTGGTTTCCATAGCGATGGTGATGCAGGGTGAGTGGCAAGATAGAGAGAGAGAGAAAGAGAGAGAGAGAGAGAGAGAGAGACTAGAGAACATCCAAACGAAGAAATAGGGGATGGAGAGCGATGGGAACAGAAAGAAAGAAAGACAGAAAGAAAGAGGAGAGAGAGGACAGACACTATGGAGGAGGGGTAGACGGTGGGGGAGGGGGAGGAGATGCGGCGCAGAGGCTGAGCTCGGACATGGATCCCCATGACTTGCCACTGGAGAGCACCACCTTTAGAGGAACCTGGGAAACACACACACCCAGACACACCCACACACACACACACACACACACACACACAGTGTGTAAAGCCTGAAAGCCCACAGATCAGTCCCTAGGGTGCAATTCCTCTTCAACTACCGGATCTCAGATCTCACCTTGAGATGAACTCTTAAAGAGTCAATGTGCTGCAGGGCCTCCATGGTACCTTTCACAAGGCCTGGAAGACACACGCACAAACACACACCACACACGCACGCACGCACGCACACACACACACACACACACACGCATGCATGAAAGCAAACATGCAGCAATTCAAATCCAAATAACACCACTGTTTGTGGCCACACACAGTCACCACTGCTTTTGAATCTATTAATTTGTTAAACATCATTTTTTTGGGGGGGATTTCCTCACCTCAGTGCAACCACTGTATTGGAACGGCGTATTGGCCCTCCTTAGTTTAGCGTTGACGTTTACCTGCAAATTGCTCCACCTGGGAGTCCTCCACCTCGTAGAGCAGCTCATCGTGGAGCTGGGCTATCAGTCTGCAGGAACCCACAACAAACACACGTTGCTAGTACCAGCACAGGTACCGGTCAGCAGGAAATAACATAAAATGATTGAAATTTTCTCATGGCTTAATGCTTGGCCGTGATTGGTTTTTTACATTTATTGATGCATTAAAGTAGTTGGTTAATTAATTAATTAATAATTGTTCACTTAACCACGTGCAATGAATAAATCAAGATTAATGCATTGATTAATCCCCCCCGTCCCATGACTGCAGTAGCCAGGAGACCACTACATTACGCGGTGGTGGTGATGGTTGGCATGGTGGGCCTGACCCCCCCCCCCCCCCCTCACCCCTCACCCCCAACTGGTAGAACAAAGGGAGGGGGGCAGATTTCCATAACACTGTCACATTGGTCAGGGTTTCCAAAGCCCCTTTCAGCACTCTGACCAAGTGGAGGTAACGAGGGACGGTGAGAGGGCGCATTGACACACACACACACACACACACACACACACACACACACACACACACACACACACACACACACACACACACACACACACACACACAGGGATGCATTCCTGTTGTCGGTTGTGTCTAATGAGGGGATGGAGGGGGACAAAGTAAAGAGCCATTGGGCTAAACAACAAATACGAGGGACAGAAAACCAAGGGTTAGGGTTATGGTTAGGGGTAGGGTAAGGGTTAGGGTTAGTACACAGCAGTGGGGGGACTGGGGGGGGGACTGGCTTGGGACAGTCATTCATATATTCATCATCATATCATATATTTATGATACTGTGCAGACACATGCTGACGGCATGTGTCTGCACCAGATGTAGTCTCAATAGTGTCATGATTCAGAGAGATAAGGACAAAGGGAGAGGGAGGGAGGGAGAGCGACAGATTGAGATACAGAAACTGAGAGAAAGAGAAAGGGAGGGAGACACGGAGAGAGAGGGAGAGAGAGAGAGATGGAGGCAGACTAACAGAGAGGGAAGGAGAAACAGAAGGCGATATAGAGGTAGACAGACAGAGGGAAGGAGAGAGACAGAGGAAGTGAGAGAGACAAAGGGAAGAAGAGAGGGAGACATGGAGAGAGACAGACAGAGGGAGATACAGAGAAAGAGAGAGAGGGAGGGAGAGAGATATAGAGGGAGAGAAAGAAACAGAGGGGGATATGATGACACAGTCAGGAAGAGACAGATAAGGAGAGAGAGAGAGATATGGAGAGAGAGAAAGGAACGAGATAGAGGGAGATATGGAGAGAGACAGCGGGGGGAGATTGGTTGATTGCGGTCGAGGGGAGGATACCTGGCAGAGAGCGAGCTAGAGGAGCAGACCTGAGAGGAGATCCGGATCATGGCCATTTTACAAAGGTCAGCCGCAGAACCTCAATAGAGAAAATAAATAGACACACACAGTTAAAAAAAAAATACACACACAGACTGTGGTAACCCGGCTCTGTGTGCGAGCCGCCTCTCCACTATCAGCAGACGTTCCGGTCCGTTTATTCAACATAAAGACATTACTATTAAACTGAACAAAAAGAGTCTTTGCTGCGTGAGGAATCTCGGGACGCGGGTATTCCCGTGCACAGGACCAGTCTCTCCACACGAGAACCCTGAGAGCCCCGTTAGGAGTCTTGAAGCCGGCTCTTTAGTGCCGCGTTCGAGACGCATTGTACAACTCCCACCCAAGTTGCTCTTGTGACGTAATTTCGAGCAGCAATGTAACCAAGTGGGTAAAAGCATTTAAAATCGACAAATACAATGCACACACACACACACACACACACACACATACACAAGCTCACAGATGACATACGGTGAATCCTACCTTGGACCACAAAGTTCACAGCCTGTCTCTCCGCTTGCATGCGGACCCCCCAGTCGGCGGAGTGGATGAGAGGGAGAGCACGCCGACGCCCCATTATGGACACCACGTAACCTAGGCAACAGTGGGAAACAGAACATTTTGATGTTTTTGTAATCAAGCGGACGCTTTTATCCGAAGCGTCTTTTGATTGGGGAGCAGTGGGGAGGGGGGGGGGGGCGGTGAGGGCATCTTTGCTCAAGGGTTGCCTATGTGTTTGGCTACGGACAGTGGGGTTCCAAGCCACAAACAATCAGGTGGGAAGGAGCATTATGGTCGTTAGGGTCCGTCCAGGCCATGTCTGAGTAACCACATACACCACCTACTGAGCGGGAAAAAAGCGTTTGCGGCGACCTCCAAGTTATACGAGGAGAGTCGGAGTAGGGCCACAGCTTCGGGGACTTTAGGACGGATCGTGAATGTACGACTTGGGCAAAGTGTTGGGATGAAGACGGTAAACAAAAACACATTTCTCAGAGGTGGCAAGCCTTTTGTTTTACCTCTCTTGGTTTTTATCTGGATTATTGTCCCTTTGATAGATAGTTCATAATACTAGCAATCAAGACACACCATCGCAGCGTCCATATTACATCATCAGCCCTCACCACAAACTTTTTGTGCCGGATAGGATATTTTCAGCAGGGCCGATCATCTCCCATCGCCCCTCGTTCAGAAGTCAAGCACTATCAAGCCAGAGCAACCCCCCCCCCACACACACACACACTCTTAACAAACAACATTCAACGATGTCAGTGGAACAAACATAGGTTTACAGGGCAGGAAGTACCGTGTGTGTCGGCCAGACAGGTGTTGACAGACAACCAACGCGTGATGGGGAGGGAATGGCCGGGGCTGGGTGACTGTTAGGGGTGTGGGAGGAGCAGCAGTGTGATGGAGCAGCTTGTTACAGCTATTGATGGAGAGCTGATGACAGTTAGACCCAGTGGGGACACCATCACATCACTCTTCTGACAATGTGGTTTTCTTGTGCAGGATTGACGGCGTTTCAAGTCTTTTTTTCACCAAAACACTCAGGGATTGATTTCAGAATCAAAAGGGCTGAACATTGGATTCGTGTCACTGTAATCACTTGTGATTCATCATTTCACTTTTCCGCTCTGTCGTTTGTTTTTTCCTCTGTGAATTTTCCAGAAATTGGAATATCGACTTAAAATGCACAGCGTGGCTCTGAAGGACTGTCTACGGAGGGCTGCGCTTGTTTCATCTCGACCAAGGTAAGAGCCACGCTCAGAGTCAAGGGGATCCTCTGTCGTCCATCGGCCCTTCGTTGGAGAGCTCCGGCTACAGAAAGATAAAACCCAGCAGCGTGCAAACAGAGGTGATGTTGAAACAGCAATATGAGGTGATTATAGTAAAGTCGGGCTTACACTGACACGGGGACCAACACACACACACACACACCCACTGGCATGCAGTCAACAAACGTGTGATGCAGGCATGGTACACACAGTCGCACACGCGGGCATTCATCAAACACTCACTCACACAGCATCCCCCGCATTCCAACGGCAGGACAAAGGAACAGGCTTTGGAGCCAAATCCTTTTTTAGTTCCCCTGACTCTTAGCAAAGCCATTGGTACACATGCACACACACATGCATACACACACAGACAAACACATGCACAAACACAAATACAAACACACACACGATGTTCTTCCGAATGCGGACACCACATCACAATCACACACCAAGCACTCCATAGCACGCAGCCGGGCAACACTTTGAAAATACACAGAAACATGCACACGGCTCCTCCCTACACACAATGCGGTCTGTGTGTTGTGCACCCAGGTATTTGACCCTTTTGACTGGGAATGTGACCCTGTGTCAGGGGGGTTCATTGACAGGGATGTGTCATGGACATTGTGACCAAAGACCCAACACATCACGTAACCCGTGCCTTTCCCTTCCAGAGGGGAAAGGTAAGGGGGCCATGGACTGGGCCCCTGGAATGCATATATGCGTTTTGTTTTTTAACTGCCGGGGTCTTTTTGTGAGGTCAAAGCTCGTGGAATGTTCGCACCGTTTAATTGAGGGAAACACACCACGTGGTTGTCTTGTTTTGCGGTGTTGTGGTTTTAGTTTTTCGGTGGAGGTTATGGTGATGCTAGTGACATGTGAGTCGACTTAAAAAAAGTTTTAAACTAAAAAGGTAAGGTGTAGTTCTGCATATTTGCCCTTTTTGAAGTTGTGAAGAAACTCCAGATTTATCAAAACGGTGTATTGTTACCAACTACAAGTTCAGCAACACAAAAGTGTGTGACATGGAAACAGTATGTTCCCCAAATGTGTGTAATGGCCATCTATCCGTGCAGACATTGCATTGTGTGTTCACCATGTCCTTGGGACGACATAGGCCTACCGGATCAAAGTGCCTTTCAATCAAATGGGATTTTAACCATCATCCAAGACCGAAAGGGCCAATCAATTTGTTTGTATATGTGTGTAAATGTGAATGAATAGTGATACATCACAAGGTGTGTGTGTGGTTGTGTGTGTGTCTGTGTGTGTGTCCCCGTGAGGTCAATGGATTTCCGCCAGGACCACAGCAGGAAGGTTAGTCGGCGTGGTAGAGGGAAACCAAGACTCCGCTCTGCGCCTCGTCCCATTCCTCAGCCTGTCACAAAGTCAATGTCTCCTAAGAGAGGAGGGTTGAAGTTTAGAGCCTCACAGTATTTATTGGTGTGTGTGTGTGTGTGTGTGTGTGTGTGTGTGTGTGTGTGTGTGTGTGTGTGTGTGTGTGTGTGTGTGTGTGTGTGTGTGTGTGTGCGTGTGCGTGGGTTCTGGTCTCAGGTGTGCTGCGTTGGCATTTTGGTCGGAATACAAATGGGGCTTGCGACGTCCCGGCCACCCCAGACGGTAAAAACCCCTATCACAACCCTGCTAACGTTTGCACATCTTGTCCTAACACAAACAAACACACACACACACACACGCACACACACACACACACACACACACACACACACAACAAGATGCAGCTCCCCCCCCCCCATTCCCTTTCCCTTGTGTGTGTGTGTGTGTTTTTCCAAGAGGGGTCGATGGCGCTACAACACTAACGAACAGCTCTGAGGTGGCTGTTAGCCCTCAGCTCATGCACAGTTAGTTCTGCTCACCAATGCTTTCCAAGCCTGTGAGACATTTCCCTGTTTGTTCCTCCAAGTACCGCTCCCAAGGGAATCTGGGACAGGGTCTGCGCAGTGTTGGCCGCTCCATATCCGTCTTTCCGATCAAACGATGTGCTTGTCAGTCCCTCATGTGTTTTTAAAATATGGAACTTGAGAGTTGAGTGGAAGTTCAGCATTGCAGGGTTATGTGTGTGTGTGTGTGTGTGTGTGTGTGTGTGTGTGTGTGTGTGTGTGTGTGTGTGTGTGTGTGTGTGTGTGTGTGTGTGTGTGTGTATGAATTACATTATAAAATACAGGGACGATGACGTTGCCTTTTTTCTCTTGTAACACAACAGCAGCAGAGATTCTGCACCTTTTGGGTCAGTTTTGAATCCACCTCTCTGTCATCATATTCAGAGTATTAACCACCAATTAAGCCTTTTTTCACGGGCAGTTTACACACTTTTCAACCCAAAATCCCAACATGATCCAATAAAAGGTAGTGGGTGTGTGATAAGACACAGCGATGTTTGAATGAAGCCAAGAGATGGTTACTCACCCTGTTGGTGGCACTGCTGGACGGTGGTCTGGATGAAGCTCTGGACCTTTCGGTAGGTCTGGAGGAAGCTGTCCTGGAACCTGCTGGCCTGCTCCGAGCTCACACCCAGAATCCCAGAGAGACGTTCCCGGCCTCACCAGGAAAAAATTACCGGACACATCAATCTCACCCTTTGTCCAAGACTAGATACATTGACTTCATCACCAGGACTAGATACATTGACTTCATCACCAGGGCTAGATACATTGACATCATCACCAAGACTAGATACATTGACTTCATCACCAGGACTAGATACATTGACTTCATCACCAGGACTAGATATATTGACTTCATCACCAAGACTAGATACATTGACTTCATCACCAAGACTAGATACATTGACTTCATCACCAAGACTAGATACATTGACTTCATCACCAGGACTAGATAC
Organism: Pollachius pollachius; assembly: GCF_949987615.1. Classification (NCBI taxonomy): domain Eukaryota; kingdom Metazoa; phylum Chordata; class Actinopteri; order Gadiformes; family Gadidae; genus Pollachius; species Pollachius pollachius. The sequence continues at coordinate 10,523,134 of NC_136953.1, read as the reverse complement.
ATTGACTTCATCACCAAGACTAGATACATTGACTTCATCACCAGGACTAAATACATTGACTTCATCACCAGGACTAGATACATTGACTTCATCACCAGGACTAGATACATCGACTTCATCACCAAGACTAGATACATCGACTTCATCACCAGGACTAGATACATCGACTTCATCACCAAGACTAGATACATCGACTTCATCACCAGGACTAGATACATCGACTTCATCACAAGGACTAGATACATCGACTTCATCACCAGGACTAGATACATCGACTTCATCACCAGGACTAGATACATTGACTTCATCACCAAGACTAGATACATTGACTTCATCACCAAAACTAGATACATTGACTTCATCACCAGGACTAGATACATTGATTTCATCACCAGGACTAGATACATTGTCTTCATCACCAGGACTAGATACATTGACTTCATTACCAAGACTAGATACATTGACTTCATCACCAGGACTAGATACATTGACTTCATCACCAAGACTAGATACATTGACTTCATCACCAATACTTATTATATTGAATTAATCTGCAGAACATTGTGTGGTACATGTGTGTGTGTGTGTTGTGGTGTGGTGTGGTGTGTGTGTGTGAGGCCACGACTCCTTGCCCATCTCCCCTCATCTTCATGATTGTCATGTGGAATAAAGCTTCCATTTAGTATTCTGTATCCATGGTAACCCCTCTCACTTTCATTGTGTTGATTAGGAGTCCTCCCTCACCTCACAATCTCTCCCTCTGTAAGTCAGCAGCTCTCTCTATCTCTCTCTCTCTCTCTTTCTTTCTGCAAATTGTTTCACATCACTGAAGCGAGATCCGTTCTGAATACCATTTCCCATTGTCTTTAAAGACATGCGTTTCCCTTGGAGATGTGATAATGTGACATCTCAAGGAAAAGACAAGAGACAAGTCCGTTCCGGCCGCTCCTCACAATCCACGCCAGGCTTTCGCGCACAGCTTCTAGCTAATTAAAACACTGTCAGAGACAGTTTTGGTCTAATTAAATATAAACAAAAAAGCCCCCCACGCATCATAAAATCAATAAAAAATGTTTTTTTTTAATTTTCAAGCCATGTAAATGACAGAACTGGTTGGCATTGGTTTTCGTGGTTGTTGGACCCCCCAGGGGGTCTCTGAAGACATTAATGTGGTCGCGGTGGGGGTCATAAAACGTAATGGTCCCCCGCATCATCTTTCAAGCAGGCGCACAGAAGGCAGAAGGCGGCAACAGCACATACACACCGTGCTACGAAACGGAGCATGCTCAACACACCAGAGACCAGACTATGGCAAGCACCAAGGGCTCTCTGTCCAGTCACCTGTGAATCCAGCCCCCTAATTTAGCTAATGGTGCTTGACCAAACTGGCCCAGTTGGAGAAAAAATGGGCCATGGGTGACTCCATACAACAGATTCAGGACTTCCCAGGTATCCATGTGGGTCAAGGGAACTTCAAACTGCACTGTATATCACCACGGAGAGGCCTTGTGTTGCCACAGAACCCCCCTGCTCTGAAACAATAGGTACAGGGATAGCTTTTTTTTTTCCTTGTCGTGTTGCTATCGCGGGAATATCATTGAGGCTAACCCTGTTAGCCTCGTCACAGGCTAAAGCGATTAGCTGTGCTCCAGTAGCATAATGCCATTAAGACCTCGTGAACTGTTCAGTTATCTGTGTCCGTAAGCCCATTATCTCGCCTCCTGGTGTGATCAACCCGCAGGAATTAAATGCGGAAGTGGCTTTTGACCAAAGTCTGTCACTGCACACTACAGATTTGGCCGGTGTGACCCAACTCTCACAGCAGGTTACAGTCCTAAATATTTGTGCTAAATATTTTTCGGTTTTAGTCAATATTTGACTAAAACCGAAGTTTGCAGTCTGGTGGGAAGAGGGGCTGGATCCAATCAGCTTCTTTCTTGCTTGCTTTCAGCTATTTCTTGCATTCCAGCCTAATTATTTCGGTAGGCATGGGCTATATACCGTTATACCTTGTCCGACAAAATCCTACGGGATCTGTTGAGATGAACTTGTTATTTGTTTTATTAACATGACATGAGCATTACATTTTTGTTTATTTAGGATTAAGAAACATGTTTGGTTATAGCCTAGGTTTACACCTATTGTTGTAATATGTTAGCTGGTCTCTGTTTTCTTTTAAATAACAGTTTACCTAAATAAAATAAAAAGATTAAGCAAAAAGGTCAAATATTGAGTACACAGAATACACATTTTGTTATTTGCTTCATTCATCCAAACATATTAGCCTACGGATAAAAGGCTGCAATGACTGTTGAAAAGGTTGGCAACCAGTTAGGCAAATTCAAGAAAAGCAAGTAATGATGATGGAAAAAGCCTTTCTTAAGACTATGGTTAATAACTTTGTTTTAGCCTTCGAAAAATTAAAAACTGGGACACGGTGTAATTTTCTTCGGTTCAAAAATGGCGGTTTGAGTAGTGGTCCGGTGCAGTACAGAAATATGCAAATTCAGGTGAGCATATACCTGAACCGCGCATTGGTAGTGCCCACATGTGTGTACGTGCATGTTTGTGTGTGGGCATGTATGTGTTGGAGAATGTACAGATGTGTCCTAACCTGCCCCGTACACGACAGAGTAGACTATGCGCTTGGCGTGTTCCCTTTCTTCAGACGAAACCTCACTTTCCCTCACCCCCTTCCTGAGAGAGAGAAAGAGAGAGAGGGAGAGAGAGGAGAGAGAAAGTTGATTCACCGATAAATAACGATATCCGGTTTTGGGTGAGAGTGCAGAAAAGCACCAGAGAGAGAGAGAGAGAGAGAGAGAGAGAGAGAGAGAGAGAGAGAGAGAGAGAGAGAGAGAGAGAGAGAGAGAGAGAGAGAGAGAGAAAGAGAGATGGATGTGGGTGAAGGATGACCAAGAATAAATGAGAGAGAGAGTGAGGCACATGTGGTCAATTAGTAGCGGCATGTGATGAAATATGCACCGTAAAGGGAGACAAATAGACAGGCAGACATTAAGGGCTAGATGAGAGCACAGACATCCTCTCTCACACAGTCTCACTTTGCAAGTGATGGAACATTGTGGTATTAACACTTAGACCTATAGGTTGGTAAAATTTAGTACACCATATTCAAATACAGAGAGACATGGTCCATGCCACTAACATTGCAACAGTTTTATGAACGAATAAAGGTTTTTTATAGAAAAAAGACCCTGATTCTCTCATTGACAAGTATATCTTTGTGCAGTTGGGGGTGGGTATTAACTGTTATGAGTCCTTTTTAGAAATCCACATCTTTTGTTACATTCATTATTATACCACGGTAATCCTGTTGAAGGTTGGCGGGTTTTTGTACATCGAATGGGATAAATCTCTATAAGCCCAAGCTCTGGGAGACGGCGTGTGTCTCGGTGAGAGCGCTTGGCGCCCCCTATTGGACAGAACATGTTTTGTTGTCAGGCTTTGTTTTGGTTTGTTTTGATGTTGAAGAGTAGAGCTGGTGTTGGAGAGGAGATGAGAAAAGGAGAGCTTGAAGAGTGAAAGGGTTGGATAACACATGGGTGAATAGAAGAAATGGCAGAGAGAAGAACTGAGAGAGATCTGACACTGGAATAATTGAAGAAAGAGACAAAGGAGGTAATTGACCTTGAAAGTAGTAAGAATAGTAATAGAGCATGGAATGAACAAGAGTAATAAAACACACACACACACACACACACACATTACACGGTCACTTAGCAGACACCTGGCTTCACTTTCATTCAAAGTTAATTGCAACTTTATTTGAAAGAGAGAGAGCGAGAGCGAGAGAGAGAGAGAGAGAGAGAGAGAGCGAGAGAGAGACAAGATAGACAGTGGCATACAGTAATGTTATCTTCAAGATGAAAAGCCGGGGTGGCCTGTAATGGTTGTCATGGCAACAGGATTGCTAGTGTTTTGAAGCATTTGAGCTGGCAGTCCAGCAATCTAGTAATGCAGAATGAGGGACAGCGAGAGAGAGTCTGAAAGAGAATGGAGGTCAAAGCACATAAAAATAAGAAGCTGTGTGGATGCGTCCCCGACAATGCATCACTATTTTCTACTCTGCTGGCTCCATGTGTCCCTGTGTGACCGCACATCTGCATGTGTCAAACGTCTATCGGTGTGAACGAGAATTTGCACATATAAGTGTGTTTGTTTATGTGTGTATGCATGTGTGTGTGTGTGTGTGTGTCTTAGTGTGTTTTAGTGTGAATACCATGTTTCTGTGGGTGTCCATGTTTACTGTGCATGTGCGTGCGTGCGTGCGGGTGTGTCTGGGGGGGTCAATGAATTCTGTGTAAGTGTATGAGAGTCAATGTCTTCTGTGTGTGTGTGTGTGTGTGTGTGTGTGTGTGTGTGTGTGTGTGCGTGCGTGTGTCCCACCCACCAGCGCGAGGCCAGCATGGTGAAGACGTCAGAGTGGCCGTGGCTGAAGACTCTCAGGAGCTCGGGGTCACCGGAGAGATGGGCAAGCAGTCGCAGCTCAACCTGGCAGAAGTCTAACACACACACACACACACACACACAGACACACACACACACACACACACACACACACACAGGAACAGACACACACACACACACACACACACACACAGGAACAGACACACACACACACACACACAGACACACACACACACACACACACACACACACAGACACACACACACACACACACACACACACAGGAACAGACACACACACACACACACACACACACACACACACACACACACACACACACAGACACACACACACACATACACGACACTCGCTTATAAATATTATTGATCAAGGACTTAGCGGACTAAATGGCCCCTGACGATGTTAAACGAAGGCGATCAGAGCACAGGGTGAACCGGATAACCTGGTTTAAGAGCTGCCTCAAGTTGAGGCCAGAGGTATGACAACGTCTAGGACAGACTATCCTCTGTCGGACTGCATCGATTACGTCTATATCTCTTAATAAGAGAGAGCAGTCCTAGTGCCGAGGAATCTACTCAGAGACGATCATTCTTAGCTGCTCAGAGTGTATGACAGAATGGCTTAAGCTATGCTCTGTACATGAAGGCAGTTAGGAGTCAGCTGTATGTGAGCTACTATTGTAAGAATATGAGCAACTATTGTAAGAATTCTTGTACAACAAGAAATGCCCGCAGGGAGACTGCAGTCATCAGAATCAAAGCCATGAGGCAATGCTATACACACACACACACACACACACACACACACACCTACACACACAAACAGACAGAAACACAAAGACACATGCACACACACACACACAAACACACACACACACACACACACACACACACACACACACACACACACACACACACAGACACACACACAATGGCGCTCCAACTGGCGGCACTTACACATCAAACTACGGCGCCGGCAGGGTTTAAACATGCGGTTAAACACAGGAGGAGACACCTGGAGGAGTTTAACCTGGGCCACGACAACCAGACAGCTGCAGAGAACTTCAAAGTCACAGGACAAGAGGGAGGGAGAGAGAGACACATTCTTGCACACATGTAATGTATGTGTGCAAGAATGTATTCAATTGTGCTCTGAAGCACTATGTCTGCATGGATGTGTGTGTGCACATGTGTGTGTGTGTGTGTGTGTGTGTGTGTGTGTGTGTGATCCTATGCACGTCTATTCTCAACGGGGCCTCAGAGATTGTGTTCCTTTTAAAAACAACACCAAGAATCCTGTTATCGATCCATGCAGGAATAACCTGTGCCATTCTAAAGATAGACCCGTGGTCAATAATATCAGCACAGAAGTGATGTTATTGTCACTGCTGATATGCTTTACCCATCAGCAATATAATGACCCAGTTTCAGCCGGGTAGCAGCCAGGAGTGGTCCAGTACTGTTACACCACAGATGGCTGAGAGGTATATACGGTGAGATCAGAACACATCAATCTGTCAGTGAAAGTGAAAGTGAAACTAAACACTTAAAATAATAGAGCTGAAGCAACCCAATCTTAACTGCTGTATGTTCTACATTGCTGATCAAAGTCGGTACAGATTGGGTGAAATCAGGGATCGTGCACAAGAGCAAGCACAGGTAGGGGGGGCACGGATTGGCAGTCTGTGTGTAAAACCTGAGACCCTACAAAAGGCCACAGTGACAAAGTGAATAGGTCAGTGTGTGAAAGGGGTAAATGTGGGAATTATGCACATGAAAACTGTTGCGTTTTGAAGCTATATTCGTGCCTCATTCTAAAGGCTATATTAACCTAACCAGAATTAAGTCTCTTCACCTGCCAGAGTGGAAAAATCGACCTGCCAAGCAATCGTCTTAACCATTTTTTTACTTTCAAAAGCTGTTTATGTTGGGCCCTTCACCTAATGAATCAAAACCAATCCAATATCCTTAGTCATCTAGAAGTCTTGAGCCTCCACATCTTAGCATTTATTTTCATACCCGTATGGTTTCAGGGTAATTGTAGATCAAGGTCATTTGTATTGCTTGCATGGTCATTGATTTGTGTGTGCACGGGCAATAATGACATATGGAAATAGTCCTCTATTACTGTTCAGCAAAGGTCATCTTCAGTAGCAATGTCACATATACCATATATGTACATGTCACTGACCATATCTTTTTCATACTAAATGATGGGCGTGGAAAAGGAAACAAACTAAACAATGCACACTCATTAAGGCATACAAAGAAAATGTTACAAATAATAAATACATAATGAATGGTATACAAACAAAAGAAAGGGCAATCTCGTAAAATGAATTCATGATATTAACACTAGTATAGTTTGGACTATGTGCATGTGCACCACAATATCACTACAACTCCTTTATACATATGATACATGACGTCAGACCTTTATACATGACACACAAATCCAGTTAAAACGCAGTGAACAGCCAGTTCAGACGAGGTAAGGGATTAAGGTATGGCCACTGAAACACTGAAATGTCCCTTGTGGGCTTCGGTCGGTCCAGGAGGTGCGTCCAGGAAATGCTAAATAAAGAGCCAGCCTGCAGACAGAGTCTCTCGGCTGGTTGTGTAGTTAGCGTTTCCTAGAAGCACCTGATCCGGCCGGCTGCCCAGACGCCCCTACAAGAGAGCATCTTGGGAGACGTGGCACTCTGATGAATTGACTGAAATAATAACTAAGACAGAGACCTCCAGCTAATTTATAGACAACTCCATGATGATTTAGCTCAATTCTGAAGAGAAAAAAGCTTAAAAATGATAATGGATTATTTTTCTCGTGCAATATGTTGAGCTGAATGACCTTGGTTCGCAGCACGGTTCGTGTGGATATCGAGATTTGTTCAGAGCAGTGAGTATCTTCTAGACCTTCAGACGCAATTAGTGAGTATCTGCCATTGTTGTCACTTCAGAGAAACTAAACTGCCTCGTAATGCTACGGCGTGTGGGGCTCTTAAAAAACACAGGAGTCACTCTTATGCAACCCACTCTAGGAGTGTGAGTGTGTTCAACAGGCCCTGACAGAGTTGTTTTTCTGACTGAGATGCTGTCTGGCTGTGTGTCTGGCAGGCCTCCGCTGTGTCTGCCGGCACACAAACATGCAGAGCTATCTCAGCAGGACACAGCGAAGCTTAGGAGACAGATAGACAGACACATGCACACGAGCACGCACACACACACACACACACACACACACGTTCAACCACACACTAAGCAGTAGTGTTCGGTATCAGCAATAAACAACTTCTGACAGGCTGCCGCGTTTGAACTTCGGGACGGACTGAAGTGATAGAGCAGAGGCCTTTTTTTTATCTTCCTTTCTCATACAAGCCCACCCAACACACACACACACACACACACACACACACACACACACACACACACACACACACACACACACACACACACACACACACACACACACACATCCCTGCACAGCAGTTGATCCTGTTGGCAAGGACATCAGAGGACGTCTGGGGTAAAGGTGGGTGGGGCAATGCCAGGAGAGTCTGTTTCTACGGCAACCAGGTCTCTAAGCGTGTGGTTATTAGCGCGTGTGATTCGTATGTATGTGTGTGTGTGTGTGCGTGTGTGTGTCTTTGTCGAATTGACCCCAGTGTCTGGACAGGTCTAAGGGGGATAAATCTTGGTGTCCTTGTTCTAACCCCTAGATATCAGTGTGGTTATGTAAGCCCCCCCCCCCCCCCCCCCTCCCCTCCCACCAACCACAACCGTCGCACCCCAGCACCCCCTCCAAACTCTGTCTGTCAGACAGCCACCCCCAGCCTCCTCCTCTGACACCACCACCTCCACCGCCGCCGCCGCCACCACCACATAAACAGCCCCTAGTGCTCCCTCCTCTGACAGGCCCCACCACAGCCCTATTCCATTCAGAGGGCGGAGCAGCGACTGGCTGCCCACACAGCTCCAAGTTGGCATACCCCCCCCACCTCCTCCCTTCGCCGCACGGTGATCTAACATTGCCATCTGTGTCCTGGGCAATGTCAAAATAAACACAAAAACAAAGCCAGCCTCTGAGTGAACTCAAACAGGCTGGTTGATGGTGGATCTGTGTTTTCAAAAGGAAGCTATTTGCGAAAGGTTGTACTTTTAAGTCGTTGTGTTTGTAGTAGCTTATGCTTTTCTTCTCACGTTGTTTTGCGGCAAGTTGAGCCCTGAAATTATTTTTTGATTACATATCGACATATTGTTGTACATTTCACCCCCCCAAAACACAGACATTCCCTGGCTGAATGTGAGATTACATTGATTTTCATGCTGACTTCCACAGTCTTTATGTTCTGAAAATCTCCCACATCGCAGCCTCACATACCCTACAATAGCCTTTTTTTTCTTCATAAAAGAATGCCTGTTATTCTCTTTTTATAAATGTATCACATCTGCTTGCACTGTGGTTATACTCTGTCTGATTAATTACGGTAGCGTTGCTTTTCATTCAGTCACTGGTGCCTCATTCATCAATGGACAAAAACCCATTCAAATAGGCAAAGTTATGTATGTAGTTGAATTTAAGAAAATGGTTGAATATTATGTATATATATATATAGACAATCACAGATAAGATCAAATAATCAAAGCACATTTAAAGGCTTTTTAAATCTATCAGATTGAAATCTAGTGCAATTTAAAAAAAGCTGGACAGCATCACACAACATTTCGTTTTCTGTCTAAAAATACCTGCGGCGAGGAAGGTCCACCCCTCCTGGGGAATAAACATGTTTCGAGGATGAACCTTCACCACCTCTGCATCCAATCCTGTGGGGACCAAAGAGAGAACCCTGATGGACACCTTAACACAAAAAGAGCAATACACTGCTATAATGTTGCACCGGGAATAGCTTGAGTTTAAATCATATTTTTTAATGCAGACACCCAGGTGTATGATTTAGTCATTTTCGGTAATTTGAAAAATAAATAAAATAACTTGCATGAAATGCTACTTAAGCTGCTGTCATGTAGGTCGATGATGATCATTTATGTTCACACAGAGAGCAAGAGAGGGCTGACATTTAATTTAATGAGTTGTTAAATTGAGAGACAGAACACAGTAGGTGGGAGGTGGCAAAACCTTGCTGGGATACACAGCCAATCAAATCGAGTTGAAGTTACAGCACTGCAACGGATGGCAGAACAGGGAATTAGGTGCTGAAAAGTCAACATCTTATGTCACCATGGCGACAATATAACTTAAGGCTATGGCAATATGTATGCTTGCACATACTTAATTAAATTTCACTTGACAATACATCTTAAGTAGCCAGCTAAAAAAGAAAAAAACAACAACCAAACAACCAAAACCACAGATGTTATGAGGTATCAGAGTAGCAGTAGTCGCCGGTGGTCAATACTACCAGAGTTTGGAAATGATTCACATTGTTCTCATTGTTATCGAACCAGGAGCCCGCTAGAGGATCATTAGGGGACATGAATGGGAGCATGTGGCTCAAATTATATAAGCTTGTTTATCTCCTTGAATTCAAAAGACTTTGTTTTAGTCTGATATACGCAGTTATAAACCATTACCACACACTACAATGTGTGTGTGTGTGTGTGTGTGTGTGTAGGTGTGCGTGCGCGTGTGTATGTCTTACCTTGAATGTACTGTTTCTTGGTGATGTGAACTGGCTGTCTTGGGAGGGCTTGGAAGTTCTATGCAGATAAGAGAATACTTACAGTTGGAGTGGACACGTTACAACTGTGTGTGTGTCTGGTTGCACACGCGCGTGTGTATGTGCATAAGTGTGTGTGTGTGAGACAGAGAGACTTCCACAGTTATACTGTTATACTGAACAATGACACATCTTATTTGTAAAGCACTTCTTTTATTTTAATAAATGTCCCTATTAGGACTATCTACCATCTATGGTTAGATTAATAATGGTTATGGGTGAGGCATCTTACTCAGGGATGTCTTACCTGTACCTGTACCATCTATATTAAATCTATATTATGCAATACAAAATGTACTGTAAACTCATAACTCCAGTGGGATTTTTTATCCAATACAGTTAGTTTGTGTTTTGCATTGATTTCCTGTTCTTTATCGGTTTACCAAAATAAAGGAAGGGCCAACCACCTAACAGTCAGGCCACGAGGACGAATGCCAGAATGTACACATGTTAAGCATATCAAACACGAGCACACACACTTACACGCATACACACACACACACACACACACACACACACACACACACACACACACACACACACACACACACACACACACATTAGCGAAGGTCACCTAGACACATCTCTTCCGAGGACTTCATTACTATTTCAGAGAGGAGTACAGACCCACCCTACATTAAGAGGACGACGTTTCTGCCCAGCAGATACAAACAATTAATACACTAGTCGGTAATGCCATGGTGGTCTCGGTATATATGCCACCAGCAACACCACCACTGCCAGGGCGGGAAACAAGTCGTGGAATACACCAGCTTTGCTTCAGCCTCTTTCAGGCGAAAATGAGTATAGGTGAGCGGAGACAGGTGGAAAGCGCTGTGGTGACCTCTGCTGTGGCATGGCATGATGCGGCAGTCTGTGGGATGGTTTCTGGCTGCTGTCCAATGGACTGACTTAGATGGGAGGAAACGAAGAACGGAATACACAGCGGCAGCGGCAGCAGTAGCATTCTGGGAGGACCCACAACACATTCTACTGGTCTACAGGCAGGAAGCTTAAAAATAGACCCGATGGCTCAATGTTCACCCTGCACGCGTCCGGACCGCATCGACCCGCTTGGAAATCTAAGACTGAACCCTACTGAGTGTGTGTCCAACACACACACACACACACACGTGCATGCACGGACATACAAACACACAAGCATGCCTGCACGCACACACGCACAAGCGAATCCACGCACAAACGTGCAAACATACACACACACACACACATAAGCAGTCCACCAGCAAGTGTACATGGATGCATGAACACACACACGTTCAGACACACATGTACAAAAACAAAGACGTATGCAGTTTCGCACGTGATGGATACGCAAAGGGACCACTGACACACGTCGATGGAGAGGCCAAATCCAATAACACAAACACACATGTACACATACACGCACACACACAAATCAATGGAGGATACCCTGAACTCAGCAGTTTCACTATAATCCCGATAAGATTTACCTGTTTCCGAACGTGTGTGTGTGTGTGTGTGTGTGTGTGTGTGTGTGTGTTTGTGTGCATGCCTATGCAGGCTTTATTGATGAGCATGTTTATGCATTTCCCATCAACATACATTGTATGTGCAATGTGTGTTGCAATGCGTGCTGGGGGGCGGGCTTGGGAGGTGGTCTTCAAGGTGCCACCGGAGAAGACAGAGGGAAGCCTTCTCTGCGTTTACTGGCCATCCATTATTCAGCAGAAAGAGAGGGATGGGCGAGAGGAATGGAAACAGAAAAGAGGGGGAAAATGAGAGAGCCAAGTTGAAGGGAGATGCAAGTTAGATAACAGCAGTAAAAAAACAGAGATGGATGACAGGTTTACTAATAGCCAAATATCAACTACATGAACTATAAAGTTTAGCGTCTTAATTGTTTTGGTTTGCACGTAATTCATGTCTGTATTGGGGTTACACTAGAAGGTAAATGCATTTATTGAATCCCTCTTAGTCGCCTTTAATATGACGTGCATCCATGTGTCATGTTCACTGTGTATGTATACGTGTGTGTGTGTGTGTGTGTGTGTGTGTGTGTGTGTGTGTGTGTGTGTGTGTGTGTGTGTGTGTTATGGGTCAAGTGATTCACTGTCTCAGATGTGTCGTCTCAGCTTCCCCTTTGATCCACAATGGTGCAGTGAGGAGTGCAGAAATCAACACACACACACAGACACACACACATTGCAGGGAGTCATCTGATAGGTCAGCAGTATGATGCCCCACCCTGGTCCAAAAAGGTCAGCGCTGGTCTGTTTTCATTCAGGTACTGCATACATTCCCTGCTGACGTATCATCTTGTCACTTTCTTTAAAGGCACACAGGGGCGCACGTGCACAATCACACACGTGCGTGCATGCAAACCCGTGCACGGAATCACCACACCCTCAACACGTGCATGTACCATGTGTATTACATAAGACATGCCGAGGAGAGAGATGACTCTTGACGAGGTGGGAGAAGGATGAGTGCAAAACGGGATACTTGCTTCGGTCAGCGAGCTGTCTTACTGCTGACCAGAGCCTCTCCCTCACACACACGCTCGGTCAAACCATCCAACACACCATCCTGACTCCCTACAAAACTGTGGCGCCCGTCAAGTCCACAAAGCCAACGGAGATGGTGCCGAATGGGGCAAACTGCTTTGCCTCTTGCCCCTTCCTCTCCCCACACCCCACCACACCAACCGGCCACCCATCACCTTCACTACACGGTCACATTGTCACCGCCTGTTCAAAAGTTACCAACCGCTGGCCAGATGAACCGCTGGGCGCCATCGTTTTTGTGGCTAATGAAACCTTTGGCACCGTTGAGGGACGAGATGCGTCCGTTTTGCCCGCCGTGTTTGTAATGGGTTGTTGTTGTAATGATGTGGCTATTATTCACACTGCGTTAATCTCATTGGCGGGAAACAGACGGTAAGTTGGACCGGAACTCTCGGTGGGCCAGCGACAAATGCTTACATTCTGCCAGCGCTTTGGTTCTGCCTGCTTGGCCTCCATGACATCTATCAGCATAAAAGTGTGATGTCGTAATACATATACCATCTTTTATTGGCAAAACACTTTAAAGGTTCTGCTGGTGAAGTATGGATTGGAGAGACTAGTAATTCATTCATGAGTGTACAAAACAACTGCAAAAGTAAAAAACAGTAATGTGTAAATTTATCTTTTCAAAAACGAGTGTCTAGCCGTTCTCCCTGCCACACACCACCCATGTCCGCTCCACGCGACCTAGTCGCTTTAATGGCTCCGGCGACGACAGCAACACAGGTCGATGCTGAGCAACCCGGTTTATTTCAGAGTTGGTAGAACAGTCGGGCAGATGTTCAGTAGCGGTACGACACAGCTCTCATGAGTGTGTGGGAGTTGATTGGTTGGTTTAACCTGTGTGCATTGATTGCTCTATGCACCACAGGTGTGCAGCCTCACCCAGCCCCAGAGTCCAATCAGTCTGACTCAAACAATCCCCCCTCCAGCCATCAACCACGCACATTCCGCTGAGTGGATGACCTTTCGTTTTTATTATGATCGCTGTGCAAGCCAGAGCATCAGGTAATAACAAAGGGGAAAATGCACTGGAGGAGAGAAAGAGCCTTGCTGGTTGTACTTCTTGCATTTATTTCAGAACAAAACATGACAGCTGGGGTTTGTCCTTGTCAGGACGAAGTGAATATTTTTTTCTGTTTGAGCCTCGGCATGACGTAGCAATATTTCACCCAACACCATATTTGTGGCCAACTAACATTGAGAGAAACTGTGTAAAAAGTTAAATATAGCCAGAGCCAGAGTTCAGGCTGTGCCTGACTCTCTCTCCCCGTTGACAAGGCGATGACGAAGAGCAGCATGGCACAACCGCCCTCTGCGAGCCCGGTAATCACACACACAAATCGCAGACATCACAGCCATCGCGCACACGCAAACGCTCTCGCGCAAGCAAGCACCACTTGCGCTCATGCTGACTCGTATTATGTAAACATAAGTGATAGAGATAAAAGCCACCGAGATCCATGCAACACAAATGCACGCACACCAGGCAAGAGTACACCTACACAACATACACACACACACACACACACACAAACAACAAAAAAAAGGATGTAGCCATTTTGTATCAGTGCTTGAGCTTTTTACAGAGATCACAGCGCTGTCGAAGACTCCTGGGAGATGAGGAGATTCAGCAAAAACTGAGAAAGGGCTGAGAAGGAAAGGGGGGGAGGAGGATAGAGATAAAGATGCTGAGAGGAGGGACAAGGAGGGGCAAGCACAATGGAGAGAGAGAGAGAGAGAGAGAGAGAGAGAGAGAGAGAGAGAGAGAGAGAGAGAGAGAGAGAGAGAGAGAGAGAGAGAGAGAGAGAGAGAGAGAGAGGTAGTGCTGTGCTGGTGTGGGGGTAATTTAATCACACTGCGCCACTTTAATGACTCATCACTCACTACAAACACACACACAGATACATACTCCGACACACACACACACACACACACACACCACAAAGCGACAGAAATCTTGCAGCTCCAGCATAGGCAGATTAATGATAGAGTTACGCATCGTGAAAGCCTCAGCACTAAATGACTCATAAAAGTAAAATACTGAAACAACGCTCTCACAGCAGACCGCCCTAAGGCGGCTGGACCTTCGACCAGTCATGGATCATTGTAACTCTCTTGTCCGCCGTGTAACCAGTTGAAACCCTCTTATGCGGGCCTATGAACTGCAGTCGTTGGCAGGTAAAACCGAAATAGCTAGCTATATTTCTAGCTAGCATGCTTGTGGTGAATCAAAGTATTGAATTGACATGCAAACAAACACACACACACACACACACACACACACACACACACACACACACACACACACACACACAAACACTCTCTCCAGGTAACAAATGTGAAGACCCGGCGTCCGAAAGTCTTATTAACAACTGAGCCTCCTATGATTCTCATATCAGCATTAATCCCTTCTCTCTGTCTCTGTCACACCAAACGCGCACACGCACACACACACACAGAACCAAGACAAATGAATAACTGACTGTCTGATCAATGTGTCTGTGTGTGGCACATCACCCAAGCATCTCTGTGCTACAGTGTGTGCTACCCCTATGTGCGCAACAGCTGATGGTGTTATTACAAGTACAGACACACACACACACACACACACACACACACACACAATGTAACGCACAGAGAGGAAAGGAAGGAAGAAGATGAAAGAGAGTAATAAGAAGGGGGTTGGGGGGTACGTGGATGTGAGCGGTAGTGTGTGTGTGTGTTTGAAGGTTGCAAATACTTTTTTGTTTTCCCAACAGACCAGGAGGAACTGAGGGCTGGACGGTATATATTCCTGTGTAATGCACACACACACACACACACACACACACACACGCACAATATTTTGCTTTTTTAATAAATCCAATCCGTCCTCCACACAGCCTCGTGTTATTGCCGTCTGGCGTTACCTCACAAGAACCCAGGATGAAAGCAGAAATAAGACCGCCTTGGACCCGATCCTCATTTGAATATGTGCATGTGTGTGTGCCCATGCACGTGTACAACGTGCGTGGGCATATTCACCGTCGGGGGGGATTGCGTGTGTGTGCCTGTTTTGGGCTTAAAAGCAGCATGCGCCCTCCAAACCCTTTCAGTGATAAATGCAAAGCAGGAAGCCAGGGCTGAGCGAGACTCACAGCCAGTATCACCCCCGACCCAGCCGACCTGGGCGGAATCTGCCTCACCGGCTGGGTGGAATACATCCCGCCGTAATTAACGCCCCGTTCTTCCTGTGCGAGGCTGGGTTTAAAGACGTCTTCTGTATTTGTGTGGCGTGTGAGAGAGATTGGCTCTACTCAATCTCTCTCATACATTGGGAATAACCTGCTTCAAGGTGTGCTGTAATGCACGAGCCACGCCGCTCCGAAGTGGACGGCTGTTTGGTAACGGCCCGCCTAGGAGTTGATCATCCCGCTCAGACAGGGCCACTTGCAAATCTGTACAAATATAAGGGGGTTGAGTCATATTTCCGTCTCAAACTAAAGAGGTTCAGCTTGCACTATTTGTGTTTCTAGAAACATTAATGGTCTGACCAATACTGTACATATACAGTGGGGCAAAAAAGTATTTAGTCAGCCACCAATTGTGCAAGTTCTCCCACTTAAAAAGATGAGAGAGGCCTTTCATTTTCATCATAGGTATACCTCAGCTATGAGAGACAAAATGAAAAAAAGAAAAATCTAGAAAATCACATTTTTAAAGAATTTATTTGCAAATTATGGTGGAAAATAAGTATTTGGTCAATAACAAAAGGTCATCTCAATACTTTGTTACATGCCCTTTGTTGGCAATGACAGAGGTCAAACGTTTTCTGTAAGTCTTTACAAGGTTTTCACACACTGCTGCTGGTATTTTGGCCAATTCCTCCACGCAGATCTCCTCTAGAGCAGCGATGTTTTTGGGCCTTCGCTGGGCAACACAGACTTTCAACTCCCTCCAAAGATTTTCTATGGGGTTGAGATCTGGAGACTGGCTATGCCACTCCAGGACCTTGAAATGCTTCTTACGAAGCCACTCCTTCGTTGCCCGGGCGGTGTGTTTGGGGTCATTGCCATGCTGAAAGACCCAGCCACGTTTCATCTTCAGTGCCCTTGCTGATGGAAGGAGGTTTTCACTCAAAATCTCACGATACATGGCCCCATTCATTCTTTCCGTCACACGGATCAGACGTCCTGATCCCTTGCCCACAGCCCCAAAGCATGATGTTTCCACCCCCATGCTTCACTGTAGGTATGGTGTTCTTTGGATGCAACTCAGCATTCTTTCTCCTCAAAACACGACGAGTTGAGTTTTTACCAAAAAGTTCTATTTTGGTTTCATCTGACCATATGACATTCTCCCAATCCTGTTCTGCATCATCCAAATGCTCTCTAGCAAACTTCAAACGGGCCCGGACATGCACTGGCTTTAGCAGGGGGACACGTCTGACACTGCAGGATTTGAGTCCCTGGCGGCGTAGTGTGTTAGTGATGGTAGCCTTTGTTACTTTGGTCCCAGCTCTCTGGAGGTCATTCACTAGGTCCCCCCGTGTGGTTCTGGGATTTTTGTTCACCGTTCTTGTGATCATTTTGACCCCACAGGGTGAGATCTTGCGTGGAGCCCCAGATCGAGGGAGATTATCAGTGGTCTTGTATGTATTCCATTTCCTAATAATTGCTCCCACAGTTGATTTCTTCACACCAAGCTGCTTACCTATTGCAGATTCAGACTTCCCAGCCTGGTGCAGGTCTACAATTGTGTTTCTGGTGTCCTTTGACAGCTCTTTGGTCTTGGCCATAGTGGAGTTTGGAGTGTGACTGTTTGAGGTTGTGGACAGGTGTCTTTTATACTGATAAGGAGTTCAAACAGGTGCCATTAATACAGGTAACAAGTGGAGGACAGAGGAGCCTCTTAAAGAAGAAGTTACAGGTCTGTGACAGCCAGAAATCTTGCTGGTTTGTAGGTGACCAAATACTTATTTTCCACCATAATTTGCAAATAAATTCTTAAAAAATCAGACAATGTGATTTTCTGGATTTTCTTTTTCATTTTGTCTCTCATAGCTGAGGTTTACCTATGATGAAAATTACAGGCCTCTCTCGTCTTTTTAAGTGGGAGAACTTGCACAATTGGTGGCTGACTAAATACTTTTTTGCCCCACTGTATATGTTCATTTTTGGGCATGTAAATACAACAAAAATAAATGCCTGAGATGCACCATCGATTCGAATATCGATTTAAGGATCATCTTTCGTTGTTATTTTCTTGTGAGTTCTTTATTTTGCTATCTTGCTACGCTAGTAAGTTAAGCGTTGACAGGGTTTATTTAGCTAATGTTACGTTTTGCCAGCTTAGGCGAGTCAAGCAAATGTTGTGCATTAATTCACAATGGGGATGAGGCTGTAGCCCTGCTGTTATCAGAAAAAAAATGCAAATCTCTCAACACTAGGATTTACCCCAGCCGTGCGTGGCCCGATCAAGCCTTAGGACAAAAATACAATGATGATCTCTTCCTGAGCGTTTCCAGAGTGTGTGTGTGCGCCTCCTGAAATCATATCTCCATGCTGAGCTGCACAGCTTCAGGTCAAGTGAGACACCGGGGCAGATCTGATTCTAATGGCTTTTCTAGCACACTGAATCTAATAGTCTCTCACTCACTCGGTTCTCAGTTTAGATCCAGCTCTCTGGAAATGGCATTACCTGTCCGTGGGTCAGGCAGGGCCAGACTATGAGTAAGCCGCAGTTGTAATAAATACAGACGCAAACAGGAGACCAAAGACAGATACAAGCATTCGTGGGTAAGGACATAAAGACAGAATTATGACATAGCCGCAGACACAAATAGAAATGTGTACATGTTACAAGCAAGTTGTATTTTTAAAATGTGTTAGTTCAGCAGAAGGTTCAAATCACGTTGGGTTACTTGTTGCCAGTGTCATGATATTATTGTAATCGAATCAGTCTATGAAATATTATAAAATTATTTTAATCAGGTTGTGTATGACGCAAGCGTATGTACAACAAGAGAATCATGAACACACACATAAACACATGCAAACACACACACACATACACACACACACACACACACACACACACACACACATAGTAAACGCTTGATCAAATTCCACTTGTCAGCAGTGGCAGATTCGGTAGAGAGCCTTGTTAAATAACAGCTTTCCTAAAGCCACATATATCAGCCGGCAGGCAGTGTGATCAATTCACAGCTCAGCTCAGACCCAGCCTGAAATTGCCTGGTGAGATTAAAAAGGTTAAAAAGGTGTGTGTGAGAGTGAAAGACTGTGAGGGAAAGAGAGCAAGAGACGGAGTGGAGGGAGAGAGAGAGAGAGAGAGAGAGAGAGAGAGAGAGAGAGAGAGAGAGAGAGAGAGAGAGAGAGAGAGAGAGAGAGACAGACAGACAGAGAGGGGAGAAAGAACTGAGATGCTATAATCTGAAATGTGTTTGTAATTGTGGTGCACTCATCGTCATTTATTTTGAGGGGCCATGGTGCGTGAGTGAGCGGAGTGCATGTGAGAGTAGCAGTGTGAATATTTTAGTATATTTCAGTCCTTTAACGAAAGTCTTTTTACAGACTTATTTCAGACTCTTCATTATTTATTTAATGGTTCGTATTATATTAATAAGGGTATTATTCATAGCGTTACATTGCAATAGCTAAAATGACCTTGACACTAAGCCAAATACAGCTTAGAATTATATTACTTAGTTATATTAATTGTTACATTCTAGTGTTTTCCTGTTTTGTTAACATTACATTAATAGGACATAGATGCATGGACATTATACTTTACTTTATTTTTTTAATAGTGTCACTAGTTGGGGCGTGTTCACTAACCGGATGCTTGGCTGAAATCCGTCCGGTCACCGCGCTGGTCTGGAGCCAGGTAGAGGAGATGTAGCTCTGGGGAGGGGGGGGGGAGAGAGAGAGAGAGAGAGAGAGAGAGAGAGGTGACAGAACAATGAAATACAAAACAGGTTGAATTCACACAATGGCTGCCAATTGCGATTAACATTTAGCGAAAATTAGGCAAGTTGGAATACTAATTAGCAATTTCCATATGATTACTCAATCAAGGCAGGTATAATAGAGGCTTATAATTGTTCAGCTTGGTTTCTGTGCAATTAAGTGAAATACCAATTTGTTTTTGGTACCCATTATCAATTTTATTAGAAGGTATTTAAAAACAAATCAGGAATAATAATTACAGTGTGCGCACACACGTTAGAACGGCCATGCGGGGACACACACAAGCGCACACCGCACACACACACATAAATGGTGTGCTCAGAACGACTTGATGCTCAATTCAGAATCAGTGTCTGGCTGCCTGATTGGACGGTTAGTCTACTCGGTTAGTCACAATTCTCTGACCAGACTTGGCACCACCACCACAGCCCCACCACCACCACTACCACCCTAAAGCCAGATGCAAGACGGATGCAAGCCTCACCTTGCCCATCATGCAGGACAGAATCCCATCCACAAAGGTGGACTTGATCTTATGGACCTGAGGAACAAACACAGGTTAGGAGTGATGTAACAAGGGGGAAATGTACACCCTCAATTGATTTTGTAATTCGTTTATATGATTTGGAGATGCATTTGCAAGGTACGAGTCAGAGCAGTTTCCAAGAGGAGAAGCGAACCCCCTGACCCAAAAAAAAAAAAGTGACGCGTCAACCTTTCTCCTTAAACTCATGAAACCTAGAATTAAGGATTAATGTTGAGAATAAATTGGGCATCTCCGATGCCTCCGATGCCAGCATTTTTCCACAATCTGTTTATGATTGAAAAATTACGGAAATACAATGATATCATAATAAGCAGATGAAGTACCCCATATTAAAGGTTAAATGGATCATTTCTATTGGATTCCCATTTTGGGGAGTTGGTGGTGGGGGATTCAGAGAAACCTTTCATAGTGGACAAGACACCATGTGGAACCCGTTGGTGCAGTAATAACCACACAAAGAGGCTATCGCAATGGACTTGGATTTGAGGATGTACAACTGACCTGCCTGTATTCCAGAATGATCTTTGGGAGGGCATGCAGGTCCCGAAGCTGCAACAGCTGTTGAGTATGAACACGTTTACATTCACGTGACAGTTTGCGAATCATACGCCAACAACAGTAATAAATAAAAAAGTAATCAGCGATGTCGCGTTTTATTCAATGGCATTTTGTTCCATAGATTTACCTTTTGTGCCATTTAAAGGAGTAGACAAACCCGAAGAAATGACTCTTGTATTAGCAATGTGTTCTTGTGGACTCATACTGAGGAAAGTGGCCAATCTGTCTGTGTGCTGGGCACATGGCATCATTGAGTGCCAATCATGCATATGGCCACAGGGGGTGGAACAGAGGGAACAACAGATCCCGACCAAAGTCATGTCACAAGAGAAGAACACATAAAAGATGACTCTTTTGCACCATTTGCCTGTGTGTGTGTGTGTGTGTGTGTGTTTGTTGGTGTGAATGTGACCTTTGTTTATGTGTCTGTGAAATTGTGTGAAGGTATTCGGTGCCAGTGTGAAGCTGTGTTTCATGGAGGTCTTTGCTGTGTGTTTGTGTGTCTGTCTATAAAAGATTGTGTGAGCGAAAGTTAAGTGTGTGTGTCATTGTTTTTGCATTCATGTGAAAATGTGTGTCCATGGGGGGTCCAGTTAGTAGCTCTTAGGAAGGCTGTTACCCAATTTTGCACATGGAGAAACACATGGGCGTAAATCTGCATGCACACATTTGTATGTGTGTTTATGTGTCTGTTTGAATGGCCTTCACTGTGTGTGTCTATCAGATTGAGCTTGAATGTGTGTTTGTCTGTGGGTGTGTACACCTTTTTGTACAGAATGCTTTTTGTGAGTTGATTGGAATGACCTTCAGTGTGTGTGTGTGTGTGTGCGATTGTGTGTGTGTGTGTGTGTGTGCGGGCGGGCGGGCATGTGTGTGTGTTTGTGTGTGCGCGTGTGTGTGTATGTGTGTGTGTGTGTGTGCGTGTGTGTGCTCCTCACAGCAGCCTCTGATGTTGACTGCTGTTGTTTATTGATGGTCTTGGGGAGTTTCTTGTTCTCACAGCGCTCGTGCAGCCGCAGCTTATCAAACAGAACCTTCAGTCAACACACACACACACACACACACACACACACACACACACACACACACACACACACACTAAAGGTAACAGGCTTCCTGGAGGTACAAGACAAAACATTACCTGGAAACACGCAAAGCACCAAGGCAAACAGGCCCACATGGAATCAGCTTTCACTAAATACGCATGCACATTGTGCAGTCTATTTATACATGACATAATTTATGTTTAAATACAGTTCACACACTCACAGACCATGAGACATACCATGTTTATTTACACACATGTATGCAATGTCTTATGCAACACGCAGACAGAGAGACACACACACACACACAGTTCTTAGCTGGGTGCTGCTGGTCACCAGGAAGATCTGTCCTGCTGCCTGATGGGCCTCCTGCTCCAACTGCTTCATCTTAGTCTGAATATATGAAAGAGAGAGAGAGAGAGAGAGAGAGAGAGAATGCAAATTCTGCATGGATGGCTACATTAACGGACCAGATGTTGACACATGTTGCTGCATGCACGTGTTGCCCCCCTTAAAGCTTCACCATCACTGAAGGCTGTGCTGCTGCTGTAATCCTTGCAGACACTATTAGGTACACTTGTGTTGTGTTGTGTTTTGTTGCTGGCACTGTGCTTTATAGATCCGCGATGCTGTCTAGACTGCAAAGCCGAAAGAGACGCAGAGTAAACAGGAGGACGTTGGGTATTGGTGGGGTTTCTATTTATGTCAGACACAGCGACAGAGAGGGACAGAGACAGAGAGAGACGGAGACAGAGAGAGACGGAGACAGACTGTGTTTCTGATTGGGGGCTGAGAGAGAGAGCCAGAAAAGGCGTCTGCAGGTATGATTTGAGAGCTATAATTTCAGTGTAACTTGTTGGAAATGCCAAGTGAGTGACAGTGCTCTTGAGAATATCTGTTCTGGCTGACAGCTCCTGCCTCTGTATGAGACCATTTCGATTTTGGACCGTTTCCATCCCGGCTCATTCCTGACAAATCTGTGAATCTCTTCCCTTTA
>NC_136953.1:10412783-10495283 GCF_949987615.1 Pollachius pollachius | reverse complement strand
CTTGCCTTGTTTCCAGCTGATCTGCGGTCTGTAGTGCTGCAGGGCCGTGCGCAGCAGGTCCTTAGCTTTATAACACACCAGCAGCCCAGCACCTGACACCACCTGCACCAGAGTCTCCCTACGGGAGCACACACACACACACACGACGACTTCAACCAAACATACACATTAGTGTACCCTTCAACACAAACAGACATATCCATTAAAATAGATTTTAATCAAATCCCACACCCACACACAGATACACACCCACACCCACACACAGACACACACACAGATACACACACCCACAAGCACACAGATACGCACCCACACCCACACACGAATGCACAGATACACACAAAAATGCACCCGTACACACACACACACACACACACACACACACAGAGACCTAGTGAAGCTCTCCTGGCTGTGCTGTGCGTGCCGCTGGGCCCATGCGGGAGTGTGTTCCAGTCGGAGGTAGAAACACATGTCCCCCGGGTGCAGGTAGGCCCCCGGTCCGCTGTGATCCAGCTCCTGTCTCATCAGGACCAGCAGGCCGCACACCGGGAGACTCGGGTTCTGGAACCAGAACCAGGTTTAGTTAATAGCTATGAATCCATCTAGTCTGGAGGATTCCTCTTTCTACTTAGGGTGTTAGTATTTATTTTTTCAGTTATTCCAATTTTGATTGAATACATTTGTTTTGTTTAGTATCATTCATTCCAGGCACATCAGAAATGTTTACTCCCAACAATTCATTCATTCTCGTGGATATGAACACCAAGCAGTTCGATTTGACAGTTTTCACTCAATAGTGTGTGGGTGATATAGGAGAGGGGAGACGTTACTTGTGAGGCTTATAATTGGCTAGTCAAAAAAAAAAAAAAAAAACTTTTGCCCAGGGCGACCTTTACTCTGAACCGACGAAGCGTGACCACGCATCCACTGATCCACGCCTCCATCAAGACCCCGACCCACGCTCACCTGTTCCGTGTCAAACTGAGTGCTGCCGTCCTGGAATACCATCGTCAGCGCCGTCGCTCTGGCCTGGCCCACCCTCCTCAGCAGCCACGCCCTCTCCTCCAAACTCATCCTCCCAGCATCCTTCACTCTGGGGTCGGAGGTGACGCCTGCCGCCTGATCAGCGGGACGTTCCCCTCTGACGGCGTCCTTCTGAGCTGAGGCGGCCCCGTGGCTCGTGATCTTGCCTGGGCCCTGTGTGGCCCGTTTCTTCTTGGGAGCGGTGGACGCAGCAGCGCTCGCGATTGAGGCGCTGGGGTTATCCGCCACTCCGACGTGGCTTGTATTCATTTCGCAGTGTGTTAAGGGAGAACCCCTGGCGATATGCTGGTGTGGACGCATCGTCTGCTGTTTCCACATCTGGCCGTCCTTTCTGCTGCCCCCCGCCAGGCAGTCCGTGGCCGGTTGAACGGAACGGGCTCGGGCCTGTCGCACCTGGGCCAACGCTGGAGGACACAAGCCCAGGTCTTTAGAGGGGCAGGTTCGAGTCGGGGCCTTAGTCTCGTTCTCATCGGCTTCCCGGTCTCTGTTTGCCCTCCGGTCCCCTCCGTCTCCCCCTGTCCTCCCTTGGGAGGAGCGGGGGGGCTCCCACTTGACGGGGCGTCTGGGGTGGGAGGTTCTGGGTTTCTCGGTGAGGCAGACGTCCTGCTCTTCCCGTTTCCTCCTGATAGAAAAGGCGGGGATCCGGGAGGGCTTAGGTAGAACCGGGCCGAATTGGGAAATGTCTGAACTTCCAGGGAATTGTCCGGTGTCTGAGCGCAGGTTCGGCCCGGGCGTAGGGCGTGTGACCGGGGGAGGGTCTACACATTCAGCGGCAGACAATAAAGGCTGTTGAGACGACATTCAAGAGCATATGGGAGAATGGTACACAATTAGAGTATATTCACCCCATTTATATGTATTGATATATATGTATTTTTTTTACTTCAATGTACTTCTGTGCGCCTGCTATCTATATGTCATACGTCGGTAGTATTATTGGCAGTACACACACATACATGTTAACGTGTGCGTAGTCTGTAGTACAGTACATGTTGAGACTGTGTAGCATGGTGCAGACTGCCCCTCAGCACTGTGTACCAGACAGCCAGAGAGAGGGAGCCAGACACTGTCTGTCTGATACAGCAGGCTTCACGCTGTGAAACGGGCACTGCCTCCACCTCTCTCCCTCTCTCTCACACACACACACACACACATACACACACACACACCCACTCAAAGCATCTCCCTCCCTCTCAGATGAATACACACACGATGTCACTGAGAGTCTCTCTCACAGTTACTTTCGCTCAGTCTATCTCAAGCACTCTCTCTCACACACACACACCCACACACACACACCCACACACACACACACACACACACACACACACACACACACACACACACCCCCCACACACACACACACACCCTCTAGCTTATCCTCACAGCATCATAATCATAATCAATAGACAGCCAGAGTCGGTTTCTGGGTCCTCATGTTGGCCTCCAGGTAACCTCGTCAAACATCCCACACCTTCATTATTCATATCCCCCCGCAATAAAACCTCCATGCCTAAACTCACAAGCGTGCACGTCTGTGTGTGTGTGTGTGTGTGTGTGTGTGTGTGTGTGTGTGTGTGTGTGTGTGTGTGTGTGTGTGTGTGTTCCTGCACCGTGAGTGTACAGTGTACAGAGTGGTGATTCAGGTCCTGTGGTTCTCCCAGGGAGAGGCAGGGAGGTCCTTCTGGCCAGGGCAGGGGGACAAACGGCCTCCTCTGGTGGGGAGGGTACAGAGCATTTCTGTGTGAGCCCTGGTTCACCTCTGTGTTTGACTAACTAACGATATCTTTCGAAACCATGAAACCTTAAAGCATTATGCTATCATTATATATACCCAGGTAGCATTAAGAGGCAATTGGATCGAGTCATCGTGGTTCCCCCAAAGAGGAGGTTCCCTCCAGGTAGAAAAGGTTTATTGGTTGCGATCGACAGGTAGCATACATATATCCGTGGGTTTCGGCCTGCTATGCTCTTGCTGTAGTGCTGCTGACTGAGGCCATAAGGTCAATCCTGCACCACTTCTCCCTCTCTAGCTCTTTTCTCCTCGCTTGCTATGCGATGCAGTTGTTTGGATCTCGCATGTATATCTCCTTTCATCCCTGGGTTCGTGACACATCGACCTGTCCAGCTATCCTTCCATCGATTAATGGTCTGTAAAACCAAGGCCGCCTTTCCTTGGATCTATTTTTATTTGTAAACCCCTCTGCCAATTGCGCAAACACACCGTAAACGTGTGTTCCTTCCACTCCAGAGCTCTTCACGGAGTGTTCTTAATGAGGATGTTGAGGGGAAACATCTTTGAATGAACCTACAGATATTTTTTCAATCTACATGTGCTCCTTTGAGATCCCCCACAGATTCCTAATACTTTTCCAGGGAGCTCTCTCTGTATCAGTGTTTCAGAGGCCTCTTTATGCTGACCTTGACAACCTCAAGATACATCTTGAGGTGGAAGACAAACTGAAACTGAAACAAGATATGGAATTGATATGCCATGGAAGTGAAAAGAAGAGTACGAATGAATAAAACATGCTCAATATAATGTGTATTACATTTGATTCTCAACCGAGCTGACAGGTTAGGTTCACTTTCAACAATGAGTGTAGGATGGTTGACGGATCGGGACTCACTTGAAGGGTGTCACGGGTATGGAAGGTGGCCTCTAGGGGGACGTTCCCATGGAGAATAGGGGGTACCCTGAAGCCAGACCCTGTTGCACCTCCTTCCTGAGACAACCTCGGTGGGGGGCGTTGTCTCTCAACTGGTGAGCCCTCTGGGGTGAAAAGGGGAAGGTTAGCCTTTTTATGGTTATTCATGAACCAGTTAGTGGATCTGCACTCAAGCCTAGCGCACAAATGATACAGTTCATTTTCGAGTTCATCACTTTGTATATGCGTGTGAAACACAGAGAGAGAGAGAGAGAGAGAGAGAGAGAGAGAGAGAGAGAGAGAGAGAGAGAGAGAGAGAGAGAGAGAGAGAGAGAGAGAGAGAGACAGACTTTGGCTCTGTGACCTTGGCCTGAAGGCTTTGCATCAAGCAGAGTGTACGAGCAATGCGCTGACTCAGCTGCAGGGGACCCCTGCTATCGGCTCGTTAGCATAGCCCTGGTAACGTGAGCATGCTAACAACAAGCTAACAACAGCACCCAGTCAGCCCAATGATTTCTCCCCTTCAAACTATCTTACATTACCAGGCAAGTGATGATACAACAACGGCCCAGAGCCAGTGGGCTGTAGGCGATCTGACGTCACGTGAAACCCTGTAGCGCCCTCTGCTTCAAGAGCCTTTGATCCAGAGAGTGGATAACTTATAAAAAACTGTCCAAACTATATAACATGTTTTTGATGTTTTTCACTTGATATTCTTTATGCTCTACTCATTTCCACAACACAAATTTCCATCAGTGGGAACGAACATACATTAGGCGAACATACAACTAACAGCTCTGGGGACGGGGTGGTCCAGACTTACATTGCATATTGTAAGGTTTGAATTGACTTTGAACACTAACAGTGAACAATCGGTTGAATTGACTAGTATCATTATTTCTCAATGCTTTTGGAAGTGAAATACAGCCATTTTATCCCATATTGACCACATGATCTACCATGTGATCCTACAAGGACCATTCTTCCTGTCAAAGTGAGGCACAGGTTTGCATAAAAAAGCTGCTTCGTGGTACAAAGAACAGTATCATGAATGGACGTATCAATATACGCAAGTATACACAACATGCCAAGTGTAAGCAAACAAAACTGCATTTGTTGATAAATGCATCTGCTTGTGCAGTTTGATGTTTTCAGTGCTAACTGCAGTATGGTGGCACACTCTAGTGGTGAATGCAGCAATTAAAAAGTTATGTAAACCATAATCGACTGTAGATCGAAGGTTTAGGTTCAAGCTTACACTGTGCTTGACTCACCCAATGCGGGGCTTCCATTACCCTCATTTGAGGTTTTCAACAAGGGCTCATTTTCATCCTCTAACATCTCCTGAAGGACCATTCCCTTTTCAGATGGACCAGCCTCTTCCTCCTCCGCCTCTTCCTCCTCCTCCGCCTCCTCCTCCTCCTCCACCTGGACAGGGTGGATCCTCCCACCCTGCTCCCCCCCCATCTGTTCCTCAGCTTGGGTCGTGACACCCTGCACCCTTCCCGCGTCCGTCTCCAGGACTACCGCAGTAGTCTCCGCATCTTCCTCATCCCTGAAGGCGGTGTCTGGTCCATCGAGTAGGGTGGCTCCACCCAGACCGAGTTCTCTGTTGGAGGATTCCTTCTGTTCCTCTGGTCTTTGTGGGCTCTCCTCCTTATCTCCAGTGGTCTCGAGCTCTGATGTCTTTTGGGTAGTTTGAGCTCCCTGGGTTACCATTGTGTTGTCGCTTTCTTCAAGTAATACTGGGGTCAGTTCTGGGGTGATGCTACGGCTGGACCCCCCTGTTGTTATCTCTTCGTCACTGGCACCGGGTTCATGTGGAAACCCTTCTCCAACATCTTGGTGTTCGGTTTGCCAGAGGGCTCTACCGTTCACATCATAGTCCGACGCTGTGTCCATTTCATCTGTGATGGAGATGGGGAACTGTTTTCCTTCCATTCTTGAAAATCCATGGTTTTCTCTGAATGCCTCTTGCTCCCTTTCACCATTTGAGCACTTGCTTCTAATGTGGTTTACTTCACTCTGCACTTGAGACAGATTTTCTGGCTCTTCTTCCCCTCTGTCTACATCCATAGCTTCCACAAAATCTACCATCAGACCCGCACCACAGTGCCTATTCAAGTTCAGTGGCTCAGACAGCTGTCGGTCAAAGCCTGTCTCTGGTCTTGTCTTGCCTTGTGGAAGCGAGAGCTGCTTCCATGGTTTGATAAGTGCAGAACCTGGCCCCTCATACAAGGCTTCCCCATTTCCACCCCCAGAAGAGGCCACTTTGACGTGGTCCAATCTTGGCAAGCACACCTTATGTTGGTTCTTTGGAGGTACATTTTGGAGGTAATGATCATCTTGGCATCCATCCCACTCGCATGCACCAATTTCTCTCGGCTGGACCTTGTTCTGTACATCTGGTAGACAGTACTCAGACACTTGGCGGACATTAACAGATGATGGAGTTGGTTTCTGCAGGCAGAGATCGGGGTAAAATGCATCTAGATCTGGACCTTCTGGAGGAAGGCTGAGGGTAAAAAAGGTCTCAGGTTCTTCAGATAAGCTGCAGGGAAAAAAGCAATATGCAAAAATGTAAGACCCAAATGTCTCTTACAAACTGACTAAAATATTGAGCAATGCATTGGGTCAAGTGACGTCCATCTGAGACTGTTGTTGAGCATGACATTGCATTTCATTGAGTATTCTCTAAAAATCTAATGATGGTGATAAAAGCTAAAAACACCAAATCTCAAATCACAAAAAAAAACACAGTGCTGTACCAAATACGCAATAGGAGGACCAAGGATGGCAACATTTTACATTTACTTAACATTTACTCATTTACATTTTACTTAGTAATACTAATTAGGGAGACTAGCCCGGTCAAACGAGTCACCATCCAAATACACACAAACATGCAAAATACACTGGCTTGGCTTTTAATATAAATGTAAACCGACACCACCTCAGATTCCTCCCTGCCTTGCTCACCTCTTCCAGGGGTTAGTGTCTTGCTGAGCAGGCAGGCCAGGCCTGTGCAGAGACCAACCATTACTTTGAGATCCTCCTGGAGCTGTCAAGACCACAGCTCTTTGGGGAGACGAGAGGGCGTGGCTCGCGTAAGGTAGGCTCCTGCGGCGGGAATCAGACTGGGACAGGGGCTGGTGGTAGTCTTTGCTGGGAAGGCGCGGCCGTGTCTTACTTGAGGTACTACCAAAGGAGTCTGGGTTCTGAGAGTGATCTGTCTGCTGGGAGGAGTCCCAACTGGTGGTCGCCGATGAGTATGATGGGGTTCTCGGCCAGGATGAGGAGGAATATGGCTGGGGTTGCGAGCCAGGTCTAAACAACAGCAATTATGTGGCACCTTTATAGCTGACACATCTATTCTTGTACCCTTGAAAAGAAACAATTAATTGAATTTTCATGAAATTACCATCCACTAAATGGATTCTGGTGCCTAATAATATAAATAGCTTGCTCTCTTTTAAATACATATGTGGGTTTGGTCACTTTATTGCACCAGTATGAGTGGTGAGCCGTCAATTAATGGATATTGGATATTTTTCATTCTGGCACCCACAAGATCAATAAGGTCAGAGTGATAACCACAGCTTTTGTCCCAAAGATACACATGTGTTTGTCTTTGTGTGTATTGTGATAAATGACTTACCCTTCAGTTTCCCTGCCTTGCATCCTGTGCTGAGTTGTGTTCCAGCCACCCTGCACCAAGTGCTCCCTCTGACTTCCATAGCCCTTATCCACTTCTAACATCGGAGATAAAACGGCATAACAATGACCTCTACAGAACACTACAAGAATCACTTTATGTAAACTCCATTTTTGATTGCCTTACCACCATATTAACAAGTGTTTCATTTGAAATGGTGCGAATGGAACTAGTTCAATACGATATCTTTGGCCAGCCAAAGATATCCATTTTGGAACTGCTGCCATTGATTCAAATTTGTTGGCAAGTAATCGTTGCGGAAAGCACTAGTGTCTCTCTCTTGCAAACCAGGCCACAGTGACTCTGACTGTTCCTGCTAGACTCACGCCGGCTGTAGCGGTGGTTGTTTCTGTTTCTGGATGGGGGCAGAGCCTGGGCCCGCAGGGCGGCCAGGATCCTCTCTGCAGGCTGGGACAGAGGACCAAAGTACAGGCTGCGGCTCAGGCCTCCATACCCCTCCATCTAGTATCCTGTGTAATCCACCCAAGGGACGAATGTGAGGGAGAAAAAACCTTGATGATAACCAACCATGATGACCAGTCAATGTATTAAATGCAAACTGTACTCTGCTCAAATTATTTGTACGTCGAATAATATTTGAAAACTGAAGCTTTAAGGACATTTATTGGTTATATTTACACTTTCACATTACAATCACTAGACTCCTTTCATGTGAAAATTTCAAGATATGCCCTTGATCTACTCTACACATGCCTGTCTGGTGACTTTTGATCTGTGGGAAGAACTCAATTCTCTGCTAGCCTCAACACAACACATGAGAAAGCAGCAGTTTGAAACTATAAGAATTTCGGCTACAAGAATATCGGTATACTTGTAGAGAATGTAATATAAGGGCAATAATCAATATATCACTTTGAGGTTGATTAATTGGATAAATTAAGTAGGAAATTTAATTTGTTTTTCGTATTGAAGGTATATAAACATACTGTTAAAACGAGAGCATTAAGGTTTACGGCTCGATTCGAAATGAATAATTAGTGTTTTTGAGGTTGACAGATTAGCAACTGCATTCATTCGGCTCGAATCCTTAAATACTAACGTTAGCTTAATCATATTTAACACGTAAACTACGTAGCTAGAGTATTCGTACCTTGGATATCACATCTGGTTTGCTAGCGTAGGAGTGGACATATAGCAATATAATACAATATGTATGAAACCAGTGTAATGGAAAACTAATTCATAATTTATTTATGACAATAACATACCAATAAAAGTACCAGTAAAAATATCCGGCTGTTTCTAGAAGACTTCAGCTGCTGGTTGTTATTGATGCGCGCGCTATCAATCAAATAACGTTCACGTCAGACGCAACCTGGGGACGTCTGACGTCACTGCAGTTTCTCTAGTCCGGCCAACCAAATTAGCATCAAAAACTTGTTGTTTGCCGGCGTTGGTCGTCGCCCTATTGTCTCCATTCATTCTCAAGTAAACGGTAGCTTCTGGTGAGTATTTCAACTGTGAAACTGCAAATAACTTTAGCGTAAAGCCGCGAGCTATCTTACATATCGTTATGCGTATTACATGGTTATAGATCGTGCGTGTATTTTATTGTCAACCACCTAGCTTGGGACCCTCTCGATTTCAGATGCTGGCATGAAGTTTGCACAAAGTGTGCATGTGCTTTCCTGTGTATTACGAGATTTCGAACCAGTTTTGGATTATTTTACACAATCATCTCGTTGGAACGCCATATAATAACTTATTTATAATATATTACCCCAATCAGTATGGGACACGACTTTGATGGTACCATGGGTCTCTAGCAAGGCTGACAGTTGAGTAATGTCAAACTACAAATCTTACAATTACTGAATAAATAGAACTTGCACTGCCTTTACATGCTTATGTGTGGGTATGTTCTTATGTTTGTTTAGCAATGTGTACGTATGTATGTACTTCGTACTTATGAACATGTCTGTATAAGTACGTCTATGTATTTATATGCATTAACTAGTTCTATCTATGGTTCCAACAGTTCATTTCTTGCCTGTGAGCTCAGCTTGTTCAGTCTGTTGTTTAAAAAGGTGTCCCGTATGAGCAATCAGCTCATCATGCTGAACATTTTAATGTATAATATGTTGTGTAAATATTGATGGAGAAAATAGAGTTTATACATTTTCCTTGGTTTTAATGTTTGGATTGGGACAGCCACTCACTTACTTGCTGAGTAAATCTATATCACAAGATTCCACTAAAGTACCTATCATATTTTATGTTTATTATCTTTCTATGTTGATGTTTGTGCGATTGGATAGCGACTAAAAAAAGTATCTGAGAGAGACTAATTAAAATAAGTATGCAAGAGAACAGCGATGCCCGCTTGCAGCAATGCAGGTACTAACTGTACTGAAACGTGTCCTCTCACACAGCTGTCCAAAAAAAGAACAATGGTCCAAGCCAAAGCATGGATACTGACCAAGCACTTTGACGGCTTTCCCACTGAGAGCAACTTTGAACTGAAGCTTGAGCAACTACCAGAGCCTAAGGATGGAGGTGAAGAGGCATTCTTTGAGTTCTATATTGATTTATGTTTCATAAGAGATGCAGACTTTAGTTAGTAGAACTCAAACATAGCATGTCATCTTTTTAAATATTTTCAGAGGTATTGCTGGAGGCCGTTTTCCTGAGTGTAGATCCATACATGAGGTACACATGGCGTCTAATATAATTTTGTCATTTTGTGCATTGAACATCTAAAAGTAAAACAATATTTTTTATGAATGAGTAATAATATATAATAATGGCATATCGGTATTGTAAGCCAGTCATATTTATTATTAAATGTTTTTAATTTCCTCACCGCCGCTAAATTGCGATTAATGTATCCAATGATTTTCCTTTTATTCTAGACCGTTCAGTAGAGTCCGCATGAACGAAGGCGAGGTCATGATTGGAACTCAAGTGGCCAAGTAAGGACATGTCCACATGTGCATGGGGGATAGTATCACATCAAAAGAGAGATGGATTAGATATAAGTAAATTGCATGGCTGACTTTGTTTGCACAAAATAATTTGACTTAATTGACTACACCTGCTGTTGATTACCAAGGTATTTGTTTTTCGATGCTGTAGTGTATCATGATTGATTGGGGCTTTCTTCTCCAGGGTGATCCAAAGCAACAACGCAGCGTTTGCGGTGGGCAGCCATGTGGTGGGACGCTGCGGCTGGAGGACCCACACCGTCTGCGACACAACCGGCCTGACTCCCGTCATGGCAGACTGGCCTGAAGACGTCTCTCTGTCCCTGGCCTTGGGTGCCATCGGCATGCCGGGGTAAGGTTTAGAGGGAGGCACAAGCCGGCTAGAGGGTCAGCCAGACTGGCTAGGGTGTACGGAATGAGAGAATCTAGTTGTTGTTCGGAAAATATCTCAAACAGCTTTCTTATCCTTTATAAAACATCTGGTAGAGTTTGAGTCTCCAGACACACTCAATGCACCGCCTCCACCCCAGCTTCTCTCCTCACTGCCCCCACCCACGCCTCCACCCTCAGGCTGACGGCCCTGTACGGCCTGGAGGAGGTCCTGGGGCTCCAGGCCGGGGAGACCCTGCTGGTCAACGCGGCGGCCGGGGCAGTGGGCTCCGTGGTTGGGCAGATCGCCAAGATCAAGGGCTGCCGCGTGGTGGGCTCGGCCGGCTCCGACGCCAAGGTGGCCTTCCTCAAGGAGCTGGGCTTCGACCGGACCATCAACTACAAGAGCGTGGGCTCTCTGGACCAGGCGCTGAGGGAGGCGGCGCCGGAAGGATACGACTGCTACTTTGAGAACGTGAGTCCTGGAGTGATGCACTGGAGTGGAGGTGCGTTTGAACAGTTATATAGGATTCGCACTGAAACCACAGTCCCATTAAATTCTGGATTCTCATAGTTCTTTATATGCAAAATATATAAAAATGATTTATTTTATTCTCTTTCTTTCCTGCAGTCCATACAAATATTTTATGGGTAACTTCAGGTGAATAAAAGCAATTATTTTAGGCAATCATGTTTCGGTTCAACTGACAATTTCTCTCTGATTGGCAGGTTGGAGGGCAGTTCTCCAGTGTTGCTATACATCAGATGAATAACTATGGAAGAATAGCTGTGTGTGGATGCATCTCATTGTACAATGACACCACACCACAGACAGGTATGTGTTTTTGAATTGATGATTGAAAGGTTAAACATCACGCTTCCTTTGGTTAAAAATAGTTCATTGTATGGCATCCAGTAGGGTTAGGTGGATTCCGGTTTTACCAGTGCGGGGTGCGTGCTTGAACCACTTTAATAAAATGCAAACTTACTGTAAGGCTATTTTTCATTATGTTATTAGATGATCTGACAAATTTAAATGTAGCCAAATGCTTACATCAGCAGCCTGTGTTGCTGGTGTTTTTAGTAGGGTTATGAATATCACATCTTTACCCCCTGCTTACCGCTAATGGTACATGTCACAAAGGTTGACAAACGCGGTTCTAAATCACGAAATCTTTTTGTCTTTCAGGCCCGTACCCACATCTGACAATGATCTTTAAGCAGCTCAAGATGGAGGGGTTCATGCAGTCCAGATGGGAACACAAACATCCAGAATCTCTCAAGAGACTGATGGCATGGATGAAGGAGGTCAGTGAATCAACTAAATTTGTGTTGCAATCATCCTCACACAACATTTAGCCCTAGGTTTGTCTTGTTGCGTGTCATTATTGAGACTTTATAAATCCCCAGGATGCTGTGGAAATGGTGTACCTCACGCTTCAGGCCAGCCTTAGATATTTCCTTATTCTTTGCTATAATTTGCTATCTTTCTGAGACTTTCCTCTCACAAATAAGGGTATGGTCAGGGGGACCGGAGGGGGGATTTAGTTAATGATGAGCAAAGGGACGCCTTGATCGCTGGATTTCAAAACAATGCTGTCGTAGACAATGAAATAATTATGGAAGTACCTACTGGCACCTTACACAATACAGGCCAGTACAGGCCACCGCAGTGCTCGGAGAAGGAAGAGTTGGGGTATTCACGCTAAAAGCCACTCTATTCTACACACTGCACTCTTAACATATTTTCTCTTCATTTCCTTCTTCCTCCTCCAGGGAAAATTGCAATGCCGAGAGCACATCACGGAAGGCTTTGACAACATGCCTGCTGCCTTCATGGGCCTGCTACAGGGGGAGAACACTGGCAAAGCCATCATCAAAGTCTGACACAGAGGAGAAGGGGGGAAGAGGTGTATTTTGTTCCAAGATGATCATTATCAAGCCCATTGGCTCAAACCTAATGATCTGTTTAATAGAATCATTAACAGGCGATAGTGTCCGACAGGATAACATTAAAGAATGGAGGAACGAATAGCTGGGGCGCAGTTAATACGTGTGTGTGTGTGTTTCCTCACATGGAATGTTAACGCATGTAATACACACTGTAGCTAGCAGGACTTTGAAGTGTGTTTACAGTATAGTGGGCCAGACAGGGATGCTCCTTCCTTCAGTAATCTCTTGAAACCAACAGCCGTTCTCTCTTAATAGACACAACACACCGTATGTGTGCGTGTGCAGAGAGTAAGTTAGAGAGGCGAGAGAAATGGAGAGACATGTTTCTGTCTCAACTTTGTCAACTCAAGTAAACATTTTAGACTGTTTATAACTAACCCATTACAAAAACATTCGTTTCATGTCCTTAGGTTCACTGTTTGCCAGTGTTTGACACCTAGGCAAAAATAAACTGCAAACCTGAACATTATCCACTCAACTTGTTAGTTCCATGCTGGCATGCTTTCACTTGGTGTGTATATATTGTGCAAGGGGACTCGCCATTTAGTTTCCCTGCCTGCGTCCTTTCCTGAACGGTGTTCCAGTCATCCCGCACAGTTCTCCGTTAGACTTCCACAGCCCTTATCCACTGCCAACATTAGAGGTACAACGGCATAACAGTGACCTTTTCAGTTAAATTTAGAAACAATACAATCTCCACTATCACTTCAACATTTCAACATATTTCCTGTGATTACCCTACACACTACCTGTCTGATAAGCTGTCACGTCTTCTGCCTCGACCGGTCTATGGGCAACACTATGCTAGCCTAAACACAAAACATGAGAAAGCAGCACTAATAATATTATATACTAGTAATACTATCAGTACTGATTATTGTAGCATTTCCTTAGAAACCGTGTGATTGTTTGGCAACTCTGGGACATGGACATAATTTTAGGCAAATGCAGAAAAGGATTTACCATTAAAAAAGCTGATTTGATTATGCTCAATAGCGTTTAATCCAGAAATATACATATTTAAATAGTACAAGAATACATAGAGAAGTTCTAACTTTATTATAACGATAAATTGAGCTGAGAGAAGGGATTACAGAATGAGAGAACATTCAAATAGCCGGAAACAAACTCGCCGTCTCTCCCTCCAAGTCTGAGCTCAGTTTAAACAGCTCCCATCCAGATACTGCTGTGAGTGACGGTACACGAGGGGAAAACATTTCCTCTCGTGCACTTGTTAGAGGACCAGTGTTGACGCACTCGTGTTTAAAGAAGGATTAGGGGTTAAATTGAGGCGCATTCGATTCTTCAGGCCAACAGTAGTCCAGGCAGACCGGACGTGGCAGCGCTGCTGTGTTCACGGTTATGGCTATGGCTGGTTTATGAAGGGTATGCCCGCCATCAGTGCTGCCCTTTCCTGCCGGCCACCTTGGCCTCCTGGTCCTTCACGGCCCGCTGCAGGAGCCGGGGGTCCAGGTGGAAGTAGACGTAGAGGTCCCTCTCTCGCCTGAGGGCGGGGCTGCGCTCCAGCTGGGAGCGCTTTGCCCTCACCTCGCCCATGATGTCCTGCATCAGCCGCTGCAGCCGCTGGAGCTGGGACTCGGCGTCCGCCAGGTTGATGCTCAGCTCCTGCGGAGAGGGAAGGGGAGAGCTCAGCGGGGGACTTCTAATGCTAACTTGTATTTCGTTAGCCTCCCAGCATCATTGGCTCAAAGTCATATTTGAAGGTTCATCTTGTGTTTAGCATCAGAAATGCCTAGGTCAAATAGAGGACTTAGGCAGACTGTGATTATGGGATGTAAAAAGCACTCTGAT
The DNA here is from genome assembly GCF_949987615.1 of Pollachius pollachius. Taxonomy (NCBI): domain Eukaryota; kingdom Metazoa; phylum Chordata; class Actinopteri; order Gadiformes; family Gadidae; genus Pollachius; species Pollachius pollachius. The sequence continues at coordinate 10,480,797 of NC_136953.1, read as the reverse complement.
TGGCTGAGGATATAGCCACTGAGGCTCAGTGAATCAGCAGCACTAAGAGAGTAGAGTTGGGTTAGATATCACAATTTGGCGAAAATACGTCTTAGTCAGCTATGCTAAGAGGCTAACGATTTAGGAAACACTTTAAGTCAAAGTGACACAATGGATACAGATTAAAAAGGCCTTTAGGGCAAAGGTGGGGGTCAGGACCAGGACATTGGGGATCTAAACGCCGGAGGTCTTGGGTGTCCAAGACCTCATGACCAAGCAGGTTTTTTAACTTGATTGCAATTTTGCATTAACTTGGTTCCAGAACATTTACAATAAATAAGTATGGAGAAATGAGACATTATCTTTCTATGATGGGGTTGAAGCTTTCTCAAAAATGACCTGATGTTGGAGAATTCGCACAATGCAAATGGTTACCAAATATACTCTTACCCATACAGCATGCAGTGCTCACATACCCAACATTGTGTCTTTATAAATGAGCTAAATTATGCAATTGAAGAAAAAAAATCCCAAGAAAATCCCCCCCAAAAAAGGAGCACAAGAAACCATAAAATCCAGGGCACGAGTGCGTGTTATTTGGTGTCCATTACATGAAAACACATTTAACTTGTTTGGTGTGAAACATTGCCTGGTGCTCCTTTTTCTCCACCGTGCCACCAGTTCCCCCCCTCACCCAATATTGATTGCAATAACACATGTTCACTCACGCCATGTCGCATTGCACTGTAGCAATGACGTCAGTAGAGATGGTGAGTAAAAGGTTGAGTCACGCTTTTCCTAGCTTATTCAAAATGCCTTATGAACCGAGCATATAAAGAACGAGGCGTATAAACTATCCTTTATTGGAAGACCTCTACAAGTAGCTGCTTATGGTATGTTTTTAAATGCCACTTTAACTCAATATCCCCTCATAAATTGGAAAATTCTTTAAACAGGACTTTCCCAATCATCTGTGTTTTGCATTTTACAAGGATTTTTTTGTACCATTACCGTTCAAATTAAATTATTATGCATATAGTAAAGACACGCACGGTGTGTTTCAGAATGTGTGTGCACCGACTTAGAAGCGGCCCATGTTGATCGTCGCACCAGAGAGGGTTAAGCTTCTCAGACACATTTGACACAGCGTTTGTCACATTTCATATCAAATCAGGCATCATACTCAACGGCTTGTAAAAGCTTAAAAGTGGAAAGGATCACTACAATGCCTTGGTTTCCCACCATGGGGAGAACACGTCCCCCTTTCTAACTCTCCACCCAAAATTCACGTTTCACAGGTTAAGTGTTTGATTTCAAGCTGAGACCGGAGCTCACTAAACTTTAAAAACCCTGATGTCAAATGTGCTTCTGCAGTTTCTGCTGGGCCGTTAAGCAGCGCGAGGGATGAAACATAGAACATCGTAGAAATAATTAAGCAGTCTACACTTATGACATGCTCATAGCAAAAACACATCTACAATGAAGTAGGGGATCAGGGCAGCACAGCGTTTGCAGCCCAACTCATCTTCCTAACTTCCATCTAACCTTGGGTTGTACAAAGCAGAACCCTGCCACAGCCCTGAGAGAAGTGTGTGAGTGAGGGAGGGAGACAGTGAGAGGGACACCCACCTGTGCATTGGGGCAGAGCAGCTCCTGGCCGGCCCCGGCCGCGGGACATACCTGCGGCTCCAGCACCAGCTGCTGGAGCTCCGTGTAGGTGGCGCGGTGCAGCGCCTCACAGTCGCCCTGCAGACGGGCCGCCGTGTAGCCCTGCTGGCGGGCCGCCCCGGCCAGCGCCCCCCGGGCCGCCTGGAGGTCGGCGGCCAGGGCCAGTGCTGCCTGTTCCAGGGCCTCGTGGGTCCGGAAGGGCTCCGCTGGGCCCTGGCCCGCACCGCACCTGGAGCCCTCCAGCACCTGCAGCAGTCTGAGGGGAGCGGAGGAGCCGTTATTGGTGGGGCTCTAGTAAGGAACCCCATCTGACTTTAAACCACGCTGCAGAACTCCTATGTTTGTCATGCCTGCCCTTTCAGACTTGTTCTTGATGGTGGTTGGTGAGGTGCCTGTACAGCGCTTTGGGGACTTGAAAAGCGCTATAGAAATTCAATGATTATTATTTGATTATTTATTTTCGCATTTCCCACATGTATTTTGAGAGTTCAATGCATGTCGTTTTGAGGGCTCATGGAACATGCTATATGGACTGCATACATAGTGCAAAGCACTTTACAATATTGCTTAACAATCACCCATTCATGCACACATTCACACACCGACGGCGGCGTCAGACATGCAAGGTGACAGCCAGCTCGCCGGGAGCAGTCAGGGTGAGGTGTCTTGCTCAGGGACCTCAACACTCAACACTCAGCTAGGAGGAGCCTGGGATCGAACCAGGAACCTTGCGGTTACCAGCCAACCCGCTCTACCTCCTGAGCTGCTGCCGCCCCCTGTGTAATGATCCAGGGATGGCTTCAATGGTATTTTGAATACGGGGCCTATGAAGTGATCCTGATGATGACGTTGAGGCTTCAGGAATGAAACAGGAGAGTGAGGCTCCACCTGCTGAAGCTGGCGTCCTGGCAGCTGATGATGGGGCTGGGCCTGGGGTTGGGGACCAGCTCTGGCTGGGCCATGGCGTCGGCCCTGAGGGCCGCCTGCTCGCTCTCCAGGGACAGCCGTTGCCGGGTGTCCCCCAGCTGCCTCAGTGCCGTCCTCCACCCTCTCAGCTCCACCTCCAGGGCCAGCAGGAGCAGGTCAAACAGAGACTTCTGGCGGAGCAGGTAGTCACGCACCTGGCCCGGGAGCACACGGAAACATTGGTGCTAGAGAATATACCCTTTTCTGATTGGTCACTGCAACAAAAACTAATACGAGTCACATTACATTATTTTAGAGAATAATTTGATGAGAAGTGGATGAAGTGTCCATTAATTAGGGCTGTGCGATTAATCAAATTCTGATTCAAGCGATCAAAAAACTGATACAAATCAGGTTGAAACCTGATTTTCTATTGGAACATCTTGTGTATTTTTTTTTAAAGGGGAGATTTTAAAGTTCTCAGTTTCAAAGTGTTTTTTTTGGAGGGAAATGATGAAAAAATAACCGTTTGAATAATCGTGATTTCAATATTGACCAAAATAATCATTATTATGATTTTTTCCATAATCGAGCAGCCATACCATCAATCAGAAACCGATCAATGTTGTGTTGGCCTGCCCCAACAGGTATGAAACACGAGTGTGTACGGAAACATTTGTACTATGGAATATACACTTTTGTTTGGTCATTGCCACGAAAAGTTTTGATACATTATTCCTCTTTTAGAGAATAATTTGATTAAAAAAAGAAGTCCATTAATCAGAAAGCGATCCATGCTGTGTTGGGCCCAGCTCACCTGGTCCTGCCTGGAGGTGTAGTAGACCTGGCGGGCCAGCTGCAGGGCCAGGTCCCCCCTCACCACGGGCACATTGAGCAGCCGGGACGCCTCCCTCAGCACGCCGGGCAGCCGCCCGCGGAGCAGCGCCTCCAGCTCCGCCTCCACCGCCTGCAGCTGCCGCCGGGACACCGCCTCGCGCACCGCCAGTGACGAGGAGGCCAGCATGCCCTGGGAGGAGCAGAGGAGCAGAGAGACGGAGGAGGGAGGGTCAAGGACCAGGAGGAAGGAGGTGCTGAATTATACGGTTTTCTGCTGACAAAACTAGGTCTAAATTAGTTATTCGAAAGAAGTATGGTTTTACAGGCATTATACAATTCCATTTGCATACATAAATGACTAACTTAGTCAAATGTCCCCTTTACCTTGGCCCGTGAGCCTGTCTCTGAGAGCCAGGCCAGCCCGGCCTTGAGGCTGTGCTCCTCGGCTGTGGCCTGCAGCAGCTGATGCTGGCCCACGATGAAGGCCCACTGCAGCCTGGCCATCTCAGTCCTTCGCCGCTCCACCGCATCGCCACCACCTCCCTTCTTATTCTCCTCAAACTCCTCCTCCTCCTCCTCCTCTTCATTCTCCTCCTCCCCTTCTCTCCCATCGCAGGAGCTGAGGTCCAGCAGCCGGCAGCCGTCCGAGCAGGTCACAATGTCGGAGATCCCCCTGAAGAACTGCTTCTGGGTGAAGGCGGACAGTGTTTTGGTGTTGAGCTCCTCCTGGTGCAGGTAGGGATCCAGGGACAGCTGGGAGATCAGGTGGAAGCGGCGGGGCGCGGCTCCCTTTGGCCCAGTGGGGGTGGGAGTAGCGGCGACCCCGGATTTCTTTCCCGGGGGGGCTTCCGGTTGAGCCGGGAGGTACGAGGCCAGCCTTCCCACCTCCTCTGTGAGGTTCTCCAAAAGAGCGTTGGCGTTGGCGTTCTCAGCCCCCACGGCGGCCATGCCTTCCTTCAGCAGGGCGGACGCCCTCTCCTGCTCGGCCGAGAGCCGCAGGCTGGCGTCTCCCCGCGCCGTGGCCAGGACCTGGAGCTTGCTGTGGCGACGCTGCTTCAGAACCTTCTCCCGCTGCAGCGCCTGTAGCTTGGCCTCCAGCTCCTCCACACTCGCGTCGTTCTCCCCCGTCACGAACCAGGTCTGTGACGCGTTGCTCCCGTCGGCGGGCCCAACGGTCTTGAGGACCTGTCCAAGAGCCGCCTCGTCCAGTAAGGGCTTCCCCGACTTTTGCAGCTCACGGAAGGCGCGAGCCTCCTCTGGCGCTAAGACGTTGGCTCTGCCGAGAGTGCGGCAGACGAAGCGCAAGAAGTGCAGGTTCTCCGGGGCGCAGTCGAACAGCCAGTCGAATGACGAGCCCTTGAGCGACGTCGCGTCGGGGTAACCCAGGCGACCGAGCGCCTCCACAAACTGACCGCCGTCTAGCATGGTGCCTCAGCCGGCTGCAAACCTCTGCCTTTGGTACGAGACGATCACAGAACAATGCAACGGAGAAGTTTTGTGAGCAATACAGAAAAACAAAGCTTTCTTCTAATCCCTACTATTTGTATCTGCCAAGACATGAAATTAGTAACACACGTTATAATATGAGGGGGTACGAACTCACAATCCGTGGTGTGCCTTGCCGCTGATCATAACAATAACAACACGAGCGCTGTCGCCGCTGTGTGTAACTGCGGCTCTAATGGCAGGTTACTAAAATATCCTTAAAGTTACTTGTAGAGTAATGTGGTATAAAGAGAAAGTAAATTAACAATTGTACCATATAGTTGCTTATCAACATAAGTTGATGTTCAAATTAGGTAACTTTAACGTTAGGTTATGGTCTTATGGGCAACAGGGCCTTCAAAAATCAAAAGCATAAAAGGTTTTAGGACTGCTTGTAAATTAATAATCAGGGATACGAATGTTGAAATTTAAAAGTAGTTTGTATTCGTAACGCCTACCCAAATATTAGCTAGTTAGCTACGAGAGTATTAGCTACTCAGGTATCACTTCTGCTAGCGTCTGACATTATAATATACAAATAGTTAATAACATCAGCAAGTATAAGTATGGAACTAGTGCGATGGTATTCAATGTTTGCTATGACAGTTAAATAGCACAAACACTTACCAATTCAAAAAATGCAGGCTGTTTCGAGAGGAGCCCAATTTTTTTCTTGTCGTTTATGTATTTGGTGTTGCGCGCGCTAGCAACCAAAATAACGTTTACGTAATACGCAACAATGCGTCTGGCGTCACTGCAGGAAACACCTCCAGCCAATCAGAGTTCAAATTCCATTGCCAACCCTCTCATGTCTAACCGAACTTATTAATAAATTCATTCTAAATGGTCCTTCTCCTCCAAAGTACACACTCCTCTTTATGGAAAACGTCAGCTGGTAAGTAACTCCATTGTCAAGCTAAAAAGTGTTTTGCGTGCAGCTGCCAGCTATCGCTAACCTATATTTGGGATATAGGTTGTAACTGGTTATTTGTGTATAATAAATGGTTATTTATTGTCCATGTATTTGAATGTGAATCTAATGGGGTTTCTGGTATTAATATACCGGAGTGAAGTTTGCATTAAGCTTGCATGTTCTTAATTCCTCTGTTATGCGAGCTCGTAAACCTTTTCTTCTTACACTTGTTGGCCTATATACTTTTGGAAACTATTACACTTTCTACAACGTCGATGCTTAATAATATGGCTTGGGACTTCATGCCATTATATATATATATATACACATACATATATTTAGCTGCCTGATGTGTTCTGCTTGACGCTTAAGTTATACAAACTAAATACGCGTAGGTAATTTTGAGTTGCGTCAAACAAGTACATTAAAACATATCCTTTCACACAGCTGTTCAAAAAAAAGAAAAATGGTCCAAGCCAAAACGTGGACACTGACCAAGCACTTTGACGGCTTTCCCAAGAAAAGCGACTTTGAACTGAAGCTTGAGCAACTACCAGAGCCTAAAGATGGAGGTGAAGAGATCACCTTCTTGACTAGAAAACGGTTTGGTCTAGATATGTCGCGAAGCTGCTTCTCCTGGGCCTCAAGTGCAGTGCTTTCTTTGGCTCATTTTTATTAGAGCGATGCTTAATCAAAACCTTAAGATAATAGCTGAGAAGTCAATGATTCCTTTTATTCTATTAATATTTATTTAAATATTTTCCAGAGGTAATGCTGGAGGCTGTTTTTCTAAGTGTGGACCCATACATGAGGTAAGTGTGGAGTGGAATATAAATTTGGGAATTTTTGTACAGCAAATCAACTGAGAAAGTGACAATGAAACGTATTTACTGTTTTGGAATGTTTTTGCCTTTCCTCACTTATTCCAGGCCATTCAGTAGAGTCCGCATGAACGAAGGCGAGGTCATGATTGGAGCTCAAGTGGCCAAGTAAGGACATGACCACAGGGGCTAGAGTCACATATGAATGGGATGAAACAACAGAGAGATTTGCATATCTGACTTTTCTTTGACAAAATGACGAGAATTGGTAATTAACTACATCTGCTGTTTATTACCGAGGTCCTTGATCTCCAGGGATGCGGGAAGGATGTGGATAACAGCATAGTTTCTTGTCTAACGCATCACAACGTAAATCCTTGATACGCTCGGCTGGTTGCAACCAGAAGGCTTTTGATGATGAACACACTGATCAAATCTCTTTTCTGATCTTTCAAAGAGGGGACGAAAACAAACTGACATCTGGTTTTAAAATAGCACCAGATGTATCCTCTTTGACTTGGTTTTCCTGGGACCACAAATGGACTTTGGATGTATCGGATCTGACCTATTTAATACACTATTTTAGATGTAGCCACAGAAAAACGGGGTACAATTTTATCAATATCCACGCCAACTAGCACAATAACATCTCACACAGCTGCCATAACAAATAAGTACATAAGTACAAGTAAAAATTTGTACAAAACAATATTTTTGTAATGTATTGTTTTTTCAACTTTCTTCTCCAGGGTGATCCAAAGCAAAAACGCAGCGTTTGCGGTGGGCAGCCATGTCATGGGTTACTGCGGCTGGAGGACCCACACCGTCTGCGACACAACCGGCCTGACTCCCGTCATGGCGGACTGGCCTGAAGACGTCTCCCTGTCCCTGGCCTTGGGTGCCATCGGTGCCTCGGGGTAAGGTTAAGGAAGGTAGTACAGGTCGGCTTCAGGCTCAACCGAACTGGCTAGGAGGTACGGAGGTTTGGTGGGGCCCCCCCTGACCCCTCCCTCTACAACGACCTAGGGGAAGCCGGACTGGCCTGTATGGTGCCAGTAGGTACTTCCAAAATGATGTCATCATCTACAACAGCATCAAGCAGCCAAGTTTCAAGAGATAAGGTTCCTTGATAGATTTATAGATTTATTTTTTTGTTAGTCTGAAAAACTAGAGGTAATAAACTGGAATTAAATGAGTGATTGCTAGTAAAAAAATAATAACACAACCTCTCCAGAGCCCTTTGTCTGTTCCGGGAAACCTTACAACCCAGGCGGTGCAACATGGTGGGCTTCCTGGAAGTGGGCCAGCTCCCTATGTAAATATTATAAAGGGCTTAAACAAGTTTTTGTTAGAAGGTAATAAAAAATAAATTATTATTATTTTCATATTATTATTCACTAATTAAAACTCACTTATAAATATGATATTCATTTCTGCCAAATCTGTTCCGCTAGGTGCCACACTCTGCGGCTTTGAGAATTATTCAAGCGTCTTTCAAGAAGTAAGATGGCATTCGAGTGTTTTTTCGCAGATTTTTGTTGTTGTTCTGTTGAAAATCTGTGTGTGGGTCAGAAGTTCAAATGGATCCTTGGTCTTGTTGTACAGGAACACCTTCCAACAGCTTTGTTATTCTTGTAAGACATCTGGGAGTCTGAATACCCGAAGTCCTAGTAATCTGTAACTCCCTCTGTGGTCTCATTGTGTTCTACTAATGCTTTTGAGAAAGTCATCCCTCATCTGTTCCAACTATCAACATTCGATGCTTAGTCGTCTGGGTTCAAACAGAAAGTTCTTTGATCTCCTAAGGGAAGTTCAATAGTTACAGCAGCACAAGAAAAATCATGGCCAATCAAACAAGGGAATAAAATTGTGCAAATAACGATAATGATACAAATCTTAATAAACCATTATATGCCACTAATGTACACAATACAATCTATTAATATGAAATAAATAAATATGTATTTGCATGATCGTCAGAGAGATGCACTTAAAGGTGCCAATGTGCTCGGTGGTTAATGTGCAAGACACTCAATGCACCGCCTCCACCCCAGCTTCTCTCCTCACTGCCCCCACCCACGCCTCCACCCTCAGGCTGACGGCCCTGTACGGCCTGGAGGAGGTCCTGGGGCTCCAGGCCGGGGAGACCCTGCTGGTCAACGCGGCGTCCGGGGCGGTGGGCTCGGTGGTGGGGCAGATCGCCAAGATCAAGGGCTGCCGCGTGGTGGGCTCGGCCGGCTCCGACGCCAAGGTGGCCTTCCTCAAGGAGCTGGGCTTCGACCGGACCATCAACTACAAGAGCGTGGGCTCTCTGGACCAGGCGCTGAGGGAGGCGGCGCCGGAAGGATACGACTGCTACTTTGAGAACGTGAGTCCTGGAGTGATGCACTGGAGTGGAGGTGCGTTTGTTTTATGCAGCCACTTGGAGGACTTTTTCTTACTTTAGCCTCCCAATATTATGAATCCACCTCCAATTTTGATGTGTTAGTTGTGATTTGCAGTCTTTACAACATGGGATTCAGCTCAAGTTTCCCTCAGTCCCATCTCCTTCAATATCTATATTCTAATGCACATATATGTTTCACTTTTTGTTTTATTTTTAATATTTTGATTTAACACTACCTTTGTCTGGTTGGCAGGTGGGAGGGCCGTTCTCCAGTGTAGCTTTGCCACTGATGAATGACTTTGGACGAATAGCTGTGTGTGGAGGCATTTCCTTGTACAATGACACCACACCACAGACAGGTGTGTGTTTTATTTTCAACGTCAAGCAGAACTGCATGTTTCCCTCTGTCATTACACAATCCACATTTAAAAGAAAAAACACCTATTCATTGTGTGATCTGTGAAACATCATGTTGGGCCCCCCTTTGTACTGAAGATGGCGCCATTGTCCCTCGCCTTCTTGCTCAAATGCTGGCCAGTTTATTTGGAGAACCTCACTCTACTTCTTGTTGTCTTTCAGGCCCGTACCCACACCTGACCATAATTTTTAAGCAGCTCAAGATGGAGGGGTTCCTCCTGACCAGATTTGAACACAAACATCCTGAATCTCTCAAAAGACTGATGGCATGGATGAAGGAGGTCAGTAAATAGAACTAAGGGTCAGTTTGTGATTAAGTCATTGTCAATCATCGGTTTTCCACTGGTTGTGAGCCATCTTTTAGACTCTTTCATTCTCCAAGATGCAAAACTGCTGAATTAAATTGTCCTTCTTGCTTCAAGTCTGCTTCATAAAGGGCCAACATTAAATATTTGCCCAATTTATCTTTTTAATCTATAATTTGCAAGCCTTGTGAGACTGCATGTCCGCCTGCCTTAAGCCTGTTGGAAGCATCTCCAAAAATATCCAGATGATAGGACCAATCAGTGCTAGGGGGAGGGAGTTTTAGTTCATGACGAATAAGGACTGCAATTTCAAAACAATGGCGGTGCCTTAGGAAAGTGTAGCCATCGAAGGGAGAACTGCAAAAATGTTATATACGATTAACTAACTACTAAATAACAATGGCAAAAGATTAACAGAAATTTCAATAAAATGCTTCTAGAGGAGAAGATATTTTGGGAAAAAGGTCCACCATTTATTTAAAGAAAATTGATGATGGGTGGTAAATTTAGTTTATATACAGATTTGTTTACATATATTTGTTCTTCCTTTGCTCCCTCCTCCAGGGAAAATTGCAATGCCGAGAGCACATCACGGAAGGCTTTGAGAACATGCCTGCTGCCTTCATGGGCATGCTACAGGGGGAGAACACTGGCAAAGCCATCATCAAAGTCTGACTCAGAGGAGATGGGTGGAAGAAGTGTATTTTTGTCCAAACTTCTCATTATCAAACCTGCTCAAAACCGGATGATCTGGTCTTTCCCTAGACAGGAGTTAATGCCTAAGGCTCAAATAAACTCCTTGTGCTTTTGCTTATTTTTTAATTTTTTTTAAATATTTACATATAACTTTATTAACTGGTATTCATTCTAAACCACAGCAGTTTTATTTTGTGTGTGTTTGTGTTCTGTAAACACTCTAATTCTAAATGTAACATTGAAGCGTGGTGAGGTGTACACTCATTTGCATATCAGGCACTTCAATGCAAAGAGGCAGACTCATCTTTGTACCCTGAGAGGACCTTTAAATGAACACTACCATTTTTTAACCAATTTATTTTTAATCTTTGATTTATAATCAGAATAAGAAAAATTTGTTATTAGACACCGATTCAATTTCATAGGTGGGGGCGTGGTTTGTGAAAAGTGCCGAGAGCCTAGTTGCGTGTAGTTTGACTATTTACTATATGACCCTCTGTAGTCGATGTAACCAACCGTTTTTGCAACTGTACATGTCTCATTTACAATTATTGTCACAAACAAGTTACATTTGACTCAAAAGGGTTGAAATAAGATACGATTACAAAAAAAAAGCTAGGCACACCCAGAATCATAACATTGCTTTGCTATTGGACGTTTAAGCTTTCATTCAACTATTCACCAGGACCGAAGGATTTTGCCTAGTCATTGTGACTCAGGAATTATCCTCTGAGTTGACTTAATTAAAATGCAGCATATACTTGATGCCAACATATATGGTAGCTTTTACAATGGCAAAGACTTACTATTATTTTTCATAATTTCTTTGTAAAACAATATTTTATTTTTCGGACATGGTTTTGATTAATAAAGTTGAATATTTAAACAATGGAACCCGCTGCAGATGCGATTTTTTTAAAAAATATCCAACAGAAAGTGATTTGTAGGATGTCCTGGAAACGCTGTATTCCTTATCGTAGCTGCACCCCTGTCTTCCGGTAAGGGGAGGTCCGGGCAGGCGCCGTGATAAAGATACGCGGTAGAGCAATAACCTTTCATTCAAGTAGATACCGTAACGTCCGTCGATTTGTATCACTCTAAGGATCCGTTAGCTGTTCATCATGGTTCGCAATATTGAAGACTTGGTATGTGTTTTTGTTTAGTTAACAGTGAAGTAATAACAAATGCATGTTCTATATGTAAGTAGCTGCACAGCCTTTTCGTGACTAATGGCGGGGTTTTGCTTTATGGCAGACGGGAGAAACCGTACACGCGGCGTACAGTTTCCGTCCCAAATATGACCCACGACACGGGTTATACAATAAATCTGAATTAGCAAATGCAGCCTTTGATCTAACGTTACCTTTGTTCAGCGATGTCCCATGGACGGAAAACATCCAAGTCGTTCATTTGGAAATCCTCTTCGGTTCAATGCTAGGACCGGCGCGATCATCCCAATGTTGAGCTAAATCATGTTGGGCTGTGATCCAGCTGGTCAGGGTGTTTTAGTCAATGGGGGTTGATCTGATCGGGCGTACAGTAAAGTAATACACGGGTTATTTTCAACCACTTATTGTTTTTCGTCTATGCTGAGGGATGCATATGTTGACAGCCTGCCCTTGCCCTAGCTAGGCACACGGGAGCATGTCGAGATCCATGCATGGTTTTGTGTTTTATACAAAGCAAACCACGATTTTTGTCAACGAAATTGAACCATCTTGTCAAGAGTTGTATGAAAGATGATGGTATGAGTACTTAATAACAACCAAGTACATAATCCGTGGGTGGTAACTTTTTATTATCCATTACAGGCTCTGTATTATCCATACGTGGCTCTGTGCTCAATGTCTTGTTAGCCAAATGTACAAGATGGCTAAACACCAACCATTTTCTCTGAGCTCGACAATGAGCTTATGGGTTCTTTAGACCCCGATTTAAGTTTTTCATAGGTGGGAGAGGGGTTGGTGAAAATAAGATTATGGGTTTTATTTTACATTCATTCTACGCAAACGCCGCTAACACTCTGCTTTCATTTGGCAACTTGTGAGTTAAGTCGGCTAATGCAAAGCGCAGTCTTCTGTACTAAGCAAGTGGGTGAACTCAAAGTTTGACGTTGCTCCGATAGGAAGAGTTCCAGTAATGACTAACGAGTAATTTCTGACGTTTATTCAGGAAGAATTCCAGACTGCCCTGGCAGAAGCTGGCGACAAGTTGGTGGTGGTGGATTTCACGGCCACCTGGTGCGGCCCCTGTAAAGTAATTGGCCCAAAATTCTTGGTAAGTAATGATCCCACAACATTGTGACTAGTGCATACATTTTAATACGGAGTTCTCAGTGGGAAGACCAAATTGTAAGGCTTATTTCAATCTTATTCTCAAATAACTCTCAGATTTATTTGTATAATGTTCTTATACCAAACTGACTTGACTGACTTTTGATGTATTCTCTGCTGCTGTTTGGATGAATGATTTGGCTGGCAGGCGGTCTAGTCCCGATGTCGTCCATCACTCACTACAATGTACTTTTTTTATTCATCTGTATCTGGCAGGATATGTCAACCATGCCAGAAAACCGCAACGTGGTCTTCCTCAAGGTGGATGTGGACGACGCTGCGGTAGGTCCTCGTTGATGGTGTTTTTATTACTCGATGAGTAACTGAGGGAAAGTACCCATTGCTGTCTAACCTGAAAGGGTTAAATTTACTCATTGAGAATCTCAAGGTCGCACATGTTTTTAAGATATGTAACTAGTCTTTATGCCCTCTTTCTGTGCCTACAGGATGTTGCCGCATATTATGAAGTGAGCTGCATGCCTACCTTCCTTTTCTTCAAAAACGGCAAGAAGGTAAGAATTTGTTATTTAAGGAGCCCAGCCCCAACGGCACTTGGGGACTCGAGTGCTTTAGACCACACCCTCCCTGGACTACCTCCTATTGGCTCATACCCATCCACCTGGTGATGTGACTCATGTGTCCACCATTAGTGAAACAGACTATTTACTGCTCTTTTTTTACTTTTCTTTTTTCAGATCGATAACTTTTCTGGGGCAAATCATATCCTCCTGGAGCAGAAGTTGGTGGCGATGCGGTGAAACGACCACCCATCCTTGGAAGAACCACCACTTCTTTCCCGGTCCGAGCACGAACACCCACCTCCTCCACACCAACCGTCAAGACCCCTGCCCCACCCTCCCCGTTCCCCCCCACGGTGAAACATCTGCAATACAGGCCGCCATCATGTTTTCCTTATTCCGTTCACAATAGTTGAACAATTGTCCAATCTGTGCTTGGATTTCAAATTTTACCTTTTTTATGTATATGGATATATCACACATTTGCTGTTTGTATTTGGTTTGTTGGTGGAATGAATAAAGACAACTAACATTGTGTGCCGGGGTTTTGTGGTCCAGTATTGAATACACCTTGAGTACCTAGTGTTCATTGGAATTGCCACTTACCTTTTTTAATCATTCAGTGCCATGTTTGATTTGAACTATTGAAGGAAACTATTTATTGAATGGCATTTTACGCTTTTATAAAAATGAATAGTTTACACATATACATTGGACAATCACATCAAATAGTTTTTACACATCTATAATAGCAGCATATGTTTTAAGCACTGTTTTTCTATATGAAAAATACAGTTTTAATTTACAAATAGCCGTTGCTTTACTTCCTCCGGTGGCGAACATGAATGGCTTCCAATTGCGAAAATTATACAAAAAAATCCCCCTTGACTGAACAGCTTATGTGGAGCACGGAGGCCGCTTCAGAAATGATAGTAGCTTGATCTCCTCTTCCTGCAGAGCGAGGAGATGGGACGAGCATTACCAAAACTTGACTCATGAGGCATTAGTCAGTGCATTTAAAGGTCAGGAGGGCTGTTATCAAACTGAAAGTAAAAGATCCACAAACTACTGGGGATTTCCATAACACAGGATATAATGTTTTATGCTAAGCGTGTTCCTTTCCCCGAGACATGCATTGGGAGCAATTCTGGCCATTGGATCCTGACTTAGTTAGCGGGTAACTAGCAGTGACAGTTACAGTGACAGAAATGCTGTAAAACGCTCTAACCAGGGAAGGGTTGAAAGTCCACTAAAGAAATCAAGATACCGTTCGATAACCTCACTTGTTTATGAGACTTTCACCTTCGTGTGTATTGCAAATGTGAGCGTGCGCATGCGTTTAGTGGTTGTGTTTGTGTGTGTGTTCCGGCGTCACCTCGAACAGTCGTGTCCGCTCCAGCCCTGGCTGCAGTGGCATCTGTTTGGCCGTATGCATCGCCCTCCGTTCAGACAGGGCGCGGCGCACACCGCTGTGGACGGAACAACACGGTCACACTGCTCAGAGAGGAGTCTGGAAGGTGGGGGACTCAATGTGGGTTTGTGTGCTAACGGAATAAACCGGGGGTCAGGGAGCTCAGTGGATACATGATCTAATCGAGCATAAAAACAAAAGTTTGAGTCTGCCTCGTATATTAAAAGGGCTATATAAATAAAATTGCCTTGCCTTGCCTTCATGTTTAAACAATAACTGAACAAATACTGGTCTTGGTCCTTTGACCTCGTCAGTGATTAAAACATCAGCAGTAGATGGAGCTCTGAGTAGGTCACGTGATCAAAGGACATAACAGGGAGGCACTCGATAGGTCAAATGGAGAATGGTGATGTGTGTGGTCATGTGATTTGATGAACATTCACAACTAAGTCGACTTCCTCAGCAGCTGAACCAAACAATGTTGATAAGGTTACTACTCCACACTACAATGTTGTGAAATCAATTCCATTGTCGATACTGGCAAGTCTGTACTGTGCCGATAAATTAGATCAACTCTTATCAGAGAGGTTAAATGTATAGGTTGGATATTGCTTCATTGTTTAAACAGATACTTGTTATCAGTTTGTCTTTCCAAGTCAACTATTATAAGGAAGTCAACTTTACAATAATTACCAACTTTACTACGACAACGTTCTTACAGTCATGCTGATCATTACATTTAAAATGTTAATATATAAGAATTTAGTCTTCATGCCAGCGGGGATGGTGTAGGCTTTCCAATGACAGGGAAGTAAGCCATTGTATATTTCCCTAGTTTTTTATCTGCATTTTTTCAGCATAGCATTAAGTATACTAGCTAGCTGGTTTTATACGGGGAATGGGTTAACATTGCAATTGCAAATGCTTTGCACCTATTTCTATGAATATCCTTACTGTACCGACAGCAATATATTGTTTCTCTTTCTTCTGACAAATGTAATTATAGTGAGTCGCTTTGGATAAAAGCTTCTGCTAAATTGCCCTAAATGTAAATGTAAAGTAGAGGTAGATGTTAAGTGCAAACATCCAGGGGCTGCCGTGTATTATTTAGCATGCATGAATTCACAGTATGTGGTGCTTACTCATCCTCAGGGCCTTAAGGGCCGCCCACCTACCAGCCCCCCCCATCCCCCCACCCCCCTGTGTACGTGCAGACGGTTGAGTCAGCGATACCGAAACTGATGCCACCAGAGCTATTATGAATCCTACGTCACCATCAACGCTCTACGTGTGTCTGTGTGTGCGTGTGCGCACACACACACACACACACACACCCCTACTCACCGGTGTGGCACCGAGTGCCGGTCCACCCGTGGGGACAGGAGCACTGGTAGGGCGCCTTACAGCGGCCGCCGTTCAGACAGGGCAGGATGCAGATGGCTGACGAGGGAGAGAGGAGAGAGGCACCAGGGTCATGGAGCTGATACTACGAACCATGAATCATCACTGCTCATGACGCTGTAATCCAAAGCAACGGTTAATTAAAAAGAATGTCATCCATTTGTACTGTAGGTGAGGTTTACAAGCTGTCATTTTGGTGCAATTACTTAGCTTGACTCCGTCTGCCCCAATTTAGCTTAAGTCCGCTCATGACTATCAGTTCTCAAGAACTTAATTTTTTACTAACAATTCAACAGAATTTTGTGGTCACTGCTGTTTTCCCTTTAAGGAACAGATGTGGTCTGTCGAAAACGGATGAGAAACTACCTACACCCACAGAGCTTTGCTTGCATTTGTTTTGCGGGTTCCTCAGCAACATCAAGCGTTGCATCATGGGCTGTTATCGTATTGTTTTAGGGAATCATTTGTTTTGGTGTGACAGTGACTCACGCTCCTCGCAGAACCGGCCCATCCAGCCCTCGGGACACGCGCACGTGTTGGGTCGCTGGCAGGCACCACCGTTCTGACACTGCAGCCAGCACACAGCTGATGGGGGGGAGAAGAACACACACGTGCACGCACGCGCGCACACACACACACGCGCACACACACACACACATACACGCGCACACACACACACACACACACACACACACACACACACACACACACACACACACACATACACGCGTACACACACACACACACACACACACACAAGCATGCACGCATAGTCAGTAGGGATACATGAGCTCTTTCCCACTCGGTACGGTACTGAAGTAAAGTAAAAGTAAAGGCAATGTAAAGTAAAGGAAGTGGATCGATCCACTTTTGACATTCTGAAATGGCCCAGTGCCTGTCTCTCAACCCCGCGTGTGATAGAAGACACACAAATGTCTTGAAACAGTATGAGGAAAAACAAAAGCAAACGAGTTCGGGCAGATGTCTCTCTGGGCGTTGTTATTACCCCCCCACCCCCCCACCCTGCAGACCAGCCATGCAGTCAGTAATGCAAGCCTCGCCAGAGCCACGGTGCCATGCGCGTGTCAAACAGGGGCACAGTCAGACGATGCACTGCTCTGAGGAAACCCCAAAGCGGCCCCCTACTCTGAGAAACACCCCCCACCCAGCCAAGGCTGGACGTAGCCAGTTATCCGAGCCGCACGTATGTGTATGCTTTTAAAGTGACTTTAATTCAGTTTCAGAACCTTATCTTGATATTCAAGTTGTTCTTGCGTGGGGTAAATGCAGGTTTGAAGACAGTGAAAGCATGTTCACTCTTGAAAACAACACACTTGAGTGAGTCTGCGTCCCATTAGAATGCTTGGTCTTTTCACCTATGTGAAAATGATGCTGCACTTCTACCCGAAATGTATATCAAACGGCCGATCTCTGTAGGTAAATTTTTGTCAGGTTGACAGCATGGGACTGTCCCCTTTCCACTCTTATTGTGAGCCTGGCTCAGCCAGAACAAATAGAGAAGGCATTTCCGGCACTGGATATACTGTTGCTGCTTCTAGAGCACTGAAAACACATTGGAAATAGCAAGCGGAGCAGACCCTTGGCTGTTTTTTGGACTTATTTGAAGCTAATACGATTGAAGACCTCATCGATGAGAGGCTGAGCTATGAAAATAATCCAAAGCAATGTTTAATAAAAAAGAGAATGTCATCAAATAGTACTGTAGGTGAGGTTTATAAGCCATCATTTTGATGGCATTAGTTAGAAATGGCTTGACTTCGTCTGCCTCAATACAAGCCAGTTTGGCTTTAGACCGCTCATGACTATTAGTTCTCGAGAACTTTTTCTTTCACTAACAATTCAACCAAATTTTGTGGTCACTGCTGATTTCCCTTTGGCGAACGGATGAGGTCTGTTGACTAGGGATAAGAAACACAGTATAGAGCTGTACCCCCACATTAAGGGCTAACGATGACCAATTCCCCAAAGCCCAGGGTTGGTAAGGTGGTGAGTGTGCGTCTATGCAGGCCCCCATGGAAGCAGGCGTTTGGGGTGGATGCACAGAGATGTTAGTGTCAACAATAAGCAGGGCTTGACACACAGGCTTTGAATGTTTTGAATATATGAGGAACACGTTTTCTTTCAGCTCCATTGTTATTATTGCTTAGTCATGACCAAGCCCCAACCAGTTCAGCCCCAACCAGCGAGATATACCAGCATCCAATGCGGAAGTGACAAACATTGCAGTAGCACCGGGTGGCCACTACGAGGTGGTACCCAAAGGGAGCAATTCTTCGTTGACTCACATGTTAAACAGGCCGTTTTCACAGTCTTATTAAACCTATTTACAGCCTGGTCCAAAAAAACATTCTAGTCAGTATGTTTAGTTCATATCTCCATGACAACACTGAGGGGGGTGATTTTTTTTTTAGGGGGTTAGTTTTTATTTTATTGGAGGTTAAAATGTATGAATAATTAGGGGCGCGGCCTCTTGAGTGACAGCTAGTCGCTGACTCTCACTCTCTGTACGTCACCTAGATGGGCGCATTGATGGGGGGGCGGGAGATCAATGACCTTTTTTGGTTAAAGGAAATGAGGCGGAGTCAAACTGTGACGGGTCAAACTAAGATGGCGACGCGCATTAACCAAGAGAATTGGATGCAGTTGGAATAACTGAGGTCTCCCCGGATGCTACATCCATTTTATATACTATCTATGGTCATGACACGTTTGCATGTTTTGCATGGCTTATGTAGGAGGAACCAAAGTAGTTTCACGAAAAACTACTTTGGTTTGAAGAATGAGGAATAGCAGGAAAGACACCTAATAGCAGCCAAGGAAGCTAGGGCGCAGGGCAGAGGTTAAGAACAGTGATTAGTTGTTTCCTTAAGGGTTAGTGTTAGTCGGCATCCGATCAAAGCAAACTTTATTCACCATCCCATACACAATCCCACTCAGGACGCCGTGCTGTGAAACCCGCCTCGGCCTCGACTCCTCAAGACCCCTTAAGCAGGGGGCCCGTCATAGAGAAACAGAAACAGAAACTAGCGTAGACCCGTTTCCCAGCGGGCGTCGTCGCAGGACCAACACAGCCGTCGCTCGTCACACCAATCGGGACTCTGCTCTGTTGACGCCCCGGGGCACACCAGGGCGGCGGACTGAACCAATCAGAGACCAGCCCCTGATACCGTGCCCTGGTACACCAACGGACCACGCCCATAACGAGTGCTCAGAGCGACACCAGAAGGCCCCACTGAGGGGGGGGATCAGCAGGGGGCGGCGGTGCGCCTCCGCTAACCATCAAGCGTATGAGAAAGCTGTGCGGAGACGGACGGACGGACGGACGGACGGACGGACGGCCGGGGGGGATGTGGACGAGCTCAGCCGGGGGCGCTACCTCGGCACGTGGGCGGGGCGGTCCAGGTGCCGTTCTCCAGACACCGGCTCCTCCCGACGCCCTCCATGGCGTAGCCGCTAAAGCACGAGTACGCCGCCACGTCGCCGAACTGGAAGACCGCGCCCCGCACCACCCCATGGGCCACGTGGAGAGGGGGGCCGCAGGAAACCCCTGTGGAGGGGGTCCCAACGCGTGTTAACACTCCTTCAGAAAGGGGACTAGGGGTCCTTGTGGCTCCACTGAACCGGTTAAGGGATGATGGCCAGAATACTCTAGTCCAGTCTAATGGGATGTACTATAATGTATTCAAATGTATGAGAACCAAGCCCCATTGGTTCTGATGAGATCTGAACACAACCTATTTTGGACACTTGTGTTTCGCTTTTGCTTCCAGTCGAATTCCCCTTTAGTTTCCACCCCTGTTCCAGGAAACGCTCCGCAGGGGAGTGCCTCTTGGCCGCGGTACACAGAGTCTAAGCCAACACATTGCCTCAGACTCTCCTTGCCTGCAGCTCACACCATGCAAAGAGAGGGCGGATTAATTGCTTATCTTAAGTGCTCAACCATCCAGAAACCATGCTTGCGGACATGCCTTCCATGTTCCCAACATTAGTGGCTGTGAAAGGGGTCAATAAAAACATATACTGTATATCAGCAAAACGCCAGTGGGTGACATCAGGAAGTTGTGACAGGGTTACCTGATACCGTTCGAATAGGACATCCTCCCTAGGACAATATTGCAGTATTTCCGCATTGAGTCGGTGATAAAGCACAGATAACATGCAAATGCGAATGCAAGCAAGCCTCATTGTGCGAATGGACGGCAACCGTTTCTTAGAGCGGGCATAAGTGTGCGTGACAAAAGGGGTTGCCATAGCAATGCCGAGCGCATCCCATAATTAGTCTGGCCGGCGCAGGACATGACAACCTTAGTGTTTGATGCAGAAACCTGGCTCTGATCAAACAGAACGTGCGCAAGAGCAAGAGAGAGGGAGAGAGAGAGAGAGAGAGAGAGAGAGAGAGAAAGACATAAATACTGAGTGGCTTGTGAGGGAGAGAGATCCACCCCCCTGCCCCCTCCCTCTCTGCTTTGTGAGCCCTAATGGGTTGGGTGCTGTGTCACACCAACTGAGAGGCCCGCCAGACATCCTAATAGACTCATAATGAGGGAAAGAGAGAGAGGGACAGAGAGACAGAGAGCGCGACGGAGAGAGTGAGTGAGATTGCGAGAGAGAGAGTGTGAGAGAGACAGAGAGACGGAGAGCGCGAGAGAGAGTGTGAGAGAGAGAGAGACGGAAAGCGAGAGAGAGACAGGTAGGAGAGAGAGAGGGATGAAGACCAGGGATGACGGCCAAATCAGGGGAATTGGGAAACGTGCTGGGAAGGGTGCGCTGCACGAGCGTGGGGAGACAGGTTGAACAAAAAAAAAAAACACACAACCAAACAAACAAACAAACAAACAAACAAACACAACAGGCCAAACATGCGGCGAGTGCCCAACACAGCTGGCGTGCGTCCGCTCTGATTGGCCCTCGTGTTGAACGTCGTGGTTTGGGTCATGTGATCGGTGTAAAGTGATCCAATCACTGGGAGGAGAGATACGAGATATAGCCCCTGATCATTCTACCCAGACAGAGGGTGAGGAAGAAGACCACAGAAAGCAGCTCTGTGGACCAATTGGATTGCTTCAAAGTGATAATGGACCCCCTTATTAGGGGGGGCGGTTATCACTTTGAAGCATAGCGTCTGTATTCTTGTGGACATTGAATGCAGTCTTATCTTTAAACGATATGGGGCCACTAGACTCAGCAGACACAGGCTTTTGAAGCAATGCGCTCATATGCATTTCAATAGGGTGTGTGTGTGTGTGTGTGTGTCTTGTGTAAAGGGGAAGGTGTCATCTTGCATCGCAGTGACCTTCTGATCCAGCAGTGCATCGATCGATGAGCTCATTCAATAGAGAGGCTGCACTTTGGCTGTTGTAGTTCTGCAGTATTTAGCTTGTGTTGGGAGGGGCACTGGTGCACTTTGATTGCAGCAACCCCTCCCCGCCCAAAACTAATAAAAACTCAACAAAAAAATCGTGTAAAAGGGAACTAAACTATCCCCCCCCCCCCCCGTCTCTTAAAACTAATAAAAACTCAACAAAAGAATCGTGTAAAAGGACAACTAAATTCAACTTAATCAAAACAATACAAAAATGAGAAATACAGAGATACTAAATAGCAAAAGGGCCGGGAGTGCGTCTGCCTACTTTCACACACGGCGCTGATGGGGCTCCAGGTCTGGTCGGGGCGGCAGGTGATGGTGCCGCTTCCCCGGGCCTGCTGGCCCTTGGGGCAGGTCACCGGCACCGACTGGCCCACGTGGAACCCCTGCTGCGACTCGCTCCCATGGGCCGGCTGCCGCCACCCCATGGGCGCCGGGCAGGATTTAGCTGTGGGAAAAGGAAACGATAACAACACGTCTGTATACTGTTTTATTTCTAATGAACTGATGGTCAAAAAAAAAAAAGGCGTATGCGATGTTTTTTTTTGAATTAATGAATCGACAACAAGTTTATGCAAATGTTAATTCTGGCCATCTCATCCTGACCCTCTTGGCCCCATGATGTCAGCCTCTTAAGGGTCGCGACCCACAGGTTAAACCCCGGGTAGACAGTATTTATATTTTTGCCTGTCGATGTATCTATTACATTTGTGCATTGTTAATTAAAGTCTCTCAGGCCCAGCACCAGTGATAGTGATAGCCTCAGTCTGTGTGGTAAAACTCAGAGATGCCATAATGCACCTTTCCTCAGAAAACGGCACAGCCCCATAGAGCCGCCTTACTCAATGACTTACTCAACTGTCCAGTGCAATAGATTTAATGCAACGGGAGGAAGATATTGCAGGTTTTTTGACTGCGGTCTGACCGCCTGCAAACGCCTAGGTTGTGTTTGTCTTGGGACATTTTTTAACCAGATGATTTATCGTACATTGAAAGACCAACTATCAATGACTGATGAAATAACAAATCTGGACCTTGGATCCAATTACAGTGGAAAATACAGAAGATTACTCTCATTTTATATCATCATAACTTCTACGGCAAGCTGTTTTTAGTAGATGACCCTGGTGTGTGTGTGTGTGCGTGTGTGTGTGTGTGTGTGTGTGTGTGTGTGTGTGTTTTTGTGTAATGTTGTGTTCCGCAAACTTATTTCTTTGGGGCAAAAAGCACAGAAACTCCATTCATTTCTGACCCTTGTGTGTGTGTGTGTGTGTAAGAGTGTGTTTTCGTGTGTGTTTGTGTTTGTGTGTGTGTGTGTGTGTGTGTGTGTGAGTGTGTGTTTGTGCGTTGGTGTTTTTTAATTTGGAATTGACCTCTCTAAACCAGGATTATTTTATCATATGCAGACAGCCCAACTATTAATGACTCAATGAAAATGCTAACCTAGACCTGCTCAACAATATACAGAGTAAAATACAGAAGGTAACACTAGCAAAATAAGCAGAGCCTCCGTGAATTTGTTACCCAACAACAAGTGTGTGTGTGTGAATGTGTGTTTATATGTGTGCACGCTTGTTTGCGTGTCTTTGTTAGTGTGCGTGTGTGCGTGTGTTTTACAGTTTGATCCCCTGTGGGTGTGTGTGCGTGTCTGTGTTAAGCTGCCTGCACACCGCCGCGCGGCAACCGTCCTTATAACCGCCTCGCTGCCGGAGGGTTCAGCGCGGCGGTTTGAAGGGCCAGGCGTTTCCAAAAGCGGCTGCTGCTGCCGCCGAAAGTTTCAACACGGGGAAAGCTGAGCGGTAGGGCAAAATCTGTGCGCGTTCACGTGGGCGGCAACCGCTTCTGTAACCGCCTCCCCTCTGCCGCCCTTCCCTCATTGAAATCAATGGAGGCGGCGAGTTGCCGCGCGGCGGTGTGAAAGCAGCTTTAGTGTTTGTCTGTGTTAGCGTGCATTTGTGTTACAGTCTGATCCCCTGTTTGTGTGTCTGTGTTAGCGTGCATGTATGTGACAGTCTGGTCCCCTGTGTGTGTGTCTGTGTGAATGCAGTGGGAGCTTCAGGGTCCCTACGTTGGCAGGTGGGGAACGGGGACCTCCAGCGCTCCCCGTCCAGACACACCACCAGGGCGTCGCCCGACAGCGAGTAGCCCTCGTCGCACTGGAAGTTCAGGGCGTGGCCGGGGCTCAGGCGGTGCACGCGCACCCAGCCGTGGGGTACGTGGTCGGGCTCGACGCAGCCCCGCGCCCCTGGAGGGAGACAGTCCAGGGAGGAGGAGGGAGGGCGAGAGGGAGTGTTTAAAGGTGTTATGGTACCGCGTTTACCGCCTCCTACACCTCTGAGCTGCAAGGGGTCCAGGGCGTTAATGACTGTGACTCAGAGATGTTCACAAGTCGTTTGTTGGAAGTCCGAGTCAAGTCTCAAGTCTTTGAGGGGCAAGTCCAAGTCAAGTCTCAAGTCTCTGGCCATCTGATCTGGTTAGGGATAATGTATAGAACGCCGGTCATTATAGGGAAAATAAGGCTTATATACGATAATGAACGGCAACGTTCTATACATTATCCCGCTTATTACACGGCTACTTGCCAAAAGGAAAAAAGTAACTTCACACAGTGTGTCTTTTTACAATTTATTTGTTACCAGCATTCGTAACGTTGATCAGCAGAGAAATAGTCCGCCAAAGACGTTGACGTGGCTTAGCAACCGAGGCCTCTGGGGTTGATAAGTTACCGGACTACTTGCGGAGTGATACGACAGACGGCAAAAAATCCACTTCCCTTGACAGCGGTCCTTATATGCTTAGCAATGGTGAATTATCACAAAATTATTTACTGCTGGAAGTTTTGAAGGCCCATGCAAGTGAACGGAGCATTCCGCAGCATTGAGAAGAGCCGTGTAATAAATAACGATAGTCACATTCATTATTCGATATTCTACGTGACTCCGACTATTCGACTATTCGACGATCGTTGCCCAACCCTAATAGAAATACATGAATAAACTTTGATTTTAAAAGCAATAATTGCATGACTTGACGAGTCTCGAAGCCTGAAGTCACCATTTGTGCGGCTTAAGTGCGACTCGAGTCCGAGTCTCAGACTCGAGTCTCCACCTCTGCTGTGACTCATTCCTTTTTTGGATTAATGCTGACTAATAAAATATCATATTTTGAGTCTCTCATAGCCGCTAGCCATGTGAGACTACATTTCACTTTCTGGTTTCGTCAAAACCAACATAAAATAACTCAAAGAGTAGACGGTGCTAGGGGGAGTAACCATTGAGCCCCAGGTTGCTAAAATACCACAGCCAATCAGATTATAAAACTACTCAACCAAGAAAATCAAAATGATCATTTTTTAACCATTTGTTTATTACGGCTAACCGGTTCGTACACTTTTTTCTGAACTTGTTCATGCTGAACGCAACAGATCCCTTAGTACTAAAATGTCAGTTATACTCATCAGAATACTTTGGAGTGTCCTCTGCCACCTCTAGTGACCAGAAATCAATGAATGCATCAACACTATTTAATAAATAAAAAATAAAAAACACAGCCATATAACAAACATATAGTGTTTAGCTCACTGCCTCACCGTCACAGCTGGGGGCAGGCTCACTCCACGTGCCGTTAGCCAGGCAGGTCAGCGTCTTTGGACCAATCAGCTGCAGGCCGGCGTCGCACACATAGCTGGCCTTGTTCAGAAACCCGTCTCCGGTGATCTCAGAGACGGCGTGCTTTACAGAGGGAGGGGGCCCGCAAGACAAAGCTGGGGACAGATGTAAGTCCTAGTAAAGCACAGCATTCCAAGGCGCCATACAGTGGAGACCGGCCCCCACTAGAGACCGGCCTTGCCTGTGACATCAATCGAGATCTACAACCAACCGGTTAACTAAACATCCACCTGTGTCCTGGTCACCGGAGGGGGCTCAGTGAAGCCCCCGAGGTGGCGTGTCCAAGGACACCCTGCTACAACTGATGTTATTTAAACTAAATCGATCTTCACAATCTATTGTCTTTTTATAATGCAATTGCGAGCACATAAGGCCTATTGGATTGTCTAGTAAGAAAACAGGTGCTTCTAGTGTTTCATCGCCAGACTCCAGGCTGTCATTCCCTCCGCCCTTCTCCTCTCACTACCATCTGACTCACGTCTCCAAACTGAAACTGAACACCCAGTCAAAGACACCAGCAATGTCTCCCCAACGAACGTCTTTGCCCACATTTAAGGGGCAGTGGAAAGAAGACTTGGTGTACTGCTTTATGCCATATAAAACATATAACTACATATTAAGCCTTTATATGGGAATCTTCTGTACATGAGATCCTATTTTCTATATTTAGCTTCCTCCTTATTTATTTAAAATCTGCACATAGTTTGTGAATGCGGTGATGTCATAGGGTGGTCGCGCTGTTGACACAGTCAAAAGCATGTGTGGGGGAAGTTACGCATTATGCAAACATCACGCGTACACACACACACACACATGCACACCTACCAACACAGTGTGGCTGAGTCCCACTCCAGGTTCTGTCTCCCTGGCACGTTTGTATGGGATCCCCCTGTGTGCAAAAGATAAATAGAAATACAGCCAGAGAGGCTATGTGATGTCTGATCTATCACCGAAAACAAACACCAGTATAACAGGACACCACCCATACCCCCGCCTATTGGAGGATAAATGTTGATGAAATATGGTCTGTTGCCGTGAGAGAGGGGGAGAAAGAGAGAGAGAGAGAAAGAGAAAGAAAGAGAGAGACAGTGACATAGAGAGACAAAGAGAAAGAGAGAGAGACAGAAATAAATAAAGAAACAGTGACTCAGCGATTTTTCTAATAAGTGGTTCTCTGTGACAGCGCTGGGTCAGTCACATGACATCCCTCTCCTGCCATCCCTTCCTCTCTCTCTCTTGTTTTATTCTACTCTGCTGCTCTATCACAACACACGCTTCTATTGCAGTGTGGGTCTGTTGTCTGGGAGGAACGCTGGGCGTGTTGTGTGTAACTGACCAACGGGCTCTATGGTTACCATTGTTGTATATGTATTCATTAACAAAACGGCCGCAGCTCACGCGGTCATACATCTTGAAGCCCTCGCCCGCTGGAACAAAGCAGTGGACTCAACTGGTCAGTGAGGTTCATAGTTAACACCAAAACCACTCCATTAAAGGGAGAGAGAGTCAGATAGAGGGTTCAGGAGTAACAGTACTTCTTTATATACCCCTTTTTTAAAACTACATTTATATCTTGATTTTGTATATATTTCTCTTTATTATTTGATGTTGCTTCCACTGCTTTGCCGATGTCAATGCTCATTTTCCATGCCAATAGAGCTTGTTTTAGTTGAAGAGCGAGAGAGAGACAGAGAGACAGAGAGAGAGAGAGACAGAGAGACAGAGAGAGAGAGACACCAAGACAAAAAGAGGAGAGAGAGCGAGAGAGAGACATAGACAGAGAGAAAAGAGAGAGAGACAGAGAGACAGATATGGACACAGAGAGAGGAGAGAGAGTGAGACAGACAGAGAGACAGAGACAGAGAGAGGAGAGAGACATTGAGACAGAGAGAGGAGATAGAGCGAGCGAGAGAGAGAGACATCAAGACAGAGACAGAGAGAGAGAGAGAGAGAGAGAGAGAGAGAGAGAGAGAGAGAGAGAGAGAGAGAGAGAGAGAGAAGAGTGAGGTATACTGCGCGGCTTCCCTACCTTCATCTCATAGCCGGGCAGGCAGGAGTACATGATGCCATCGCCGTAGTTGTAGGCCTCGCCACCGCTGCCACTGCCCTCCAGCACGCCATTGGCCAGCGCCGGCGGGTCGGGACATGTGACCGCTTGACAGGAAACGGAGGAGAGGCTGGGAGCCCAGCTCCTGCCCGACTGTCAGGACAAAACAGGAAATAAGCCATCCCTGAATCACAATCCTGGAATTTTAGGCTTTCTCAGGGAAATAAGGGATTTTTCACCGCGGCACAAGCATCACTTTATTGAAATGATACACCTGAAATAGAATTATTAATATATTATTATTTTTATTAAGTTGTATGGTCGTCATTAAGTTTGATGTTCCCTGTGCCAAACTGCATGCGTTTGCATTGCTTCAGTGTCAAACACACAAATATACTAAACGATTATCAAACAGTGTTTAACATGGTCCACCGCAGCAGACACATGTCGATGACCCAACTCTAGAGATGTGTCCAAACCACTCTGACCCCAACAATAACCAGTGCGATAAGGGCTGTGCGATTAATCACATTTTGATCCCGATTTAAATGTTTGGGGTCAATCGATCTCCAAACTAAAATAATCGAGTTGAAAGGATTTATTTGTTTATATAAATGTATATATATTTTTAAGTATATATCATTTAAACATTAAATGTCTTATAGAAATTACGGAACAGCTGGAAACTGGAGTTCTAATTTACTAAGTGTTTTTTTACTGAACAAATGCATCATGTTTTCAAACTCATAAAAAATCGTTTGAATAATCGAGATTTCGGAGCTGACCAAGATAATCGTGGTTCTGATTCTTTCCATAATGTAGCCGCCCTACGACCGCCGCGGCCTCACCTGGCACTGGATCAGCGCCGGGCCCACCAACAGGAACCCGGGGAGGCACGAGAGCACGAGGGAGCCCCCCACGGGGGTGGGGTCGTCCCCGGCCACCACCAGGTGGGCCACCGAGTGCTCGGGGAGGGGGCAGGGCGCGGCCTGGCAGCGCGGCCCCCGCCCGGACCAGGTGCCGTTGGCGCTGCACGTCAGGGGGGCCGCGGGCGAGGCGAGCTCGTAGCCGTCGGCACACCTGCAGGGGGCGGCAGAGAGCAGCGACACCAGGAAGTGAGGAGAGGGAGTCGTCCTCCAAGAGGTGTTCTTTTGTTATTTTTGCTACAATGCTAGCAGCAAATGACAGAAAGGGACAAAATCAAAACAAGAGGCCATTCCCGGCCCAACCTGGTGACGGACCAGCATGCAAGACACACAACAACAGATAACTATTAACAATCAACAAAGACAATCTCAACATTAGACGGCATTTCAGAATGAACAACAGACATTTAAAGCGCCGGGTTGGTCTTGGTCAAAAGGCCTCATGCGTTGACGAACATCGGAGCATGCACAAACGGTCCCGCTCCCATTTACCTGTAGGTAATATGGCTTGAAAAAGTGAAGGTCTCACCCACAGCGTGAGCGTGCGCAACGAAGGGCGGCGGCCCGCAGCTCACGGGCTCACAGCTCACCCTGGGCTCCCCCCAGCGGCCCGCCCTCCCGCAGGTCAGCTGGACGTACCCCCTGGCCCGGTACCCCGGCAGGCACGTGTACGTGACCGTGTCCGCGAGGGCCGTGCCGCCTCCCTGCGTGACGGCGTGGGCCACCGAGGGCGGGGCGGCGGTGCAGCGGCCCCGCGAGCAGGCCGGCACCCCGGGGCTCCAGGCGCCGCCCGGGCCGCACACCGCCTCGGCGGGCCCAAGGAGGCGGTGGCCGTCGGCGCAGCGGAAGCGCACCCGGTCGCCGCACGCGTTGTCCCGGCCCAGCACGGCGCCGAAGCGCAGCGTGGGCGGCGGGCAGGCGCAGGGCAGGCACCGGGGCACGCTGCCCTCCCACAGGCCGTCGGCCGAGCAGCGCAGCGTCGGGTCGCCCGCCGCCTCGTAGCCCTCGAAGCACACGTACTCCACCACCGCGTCCACGTGGAAGCTGGAGCCGTTCAGGAAGCCGTGGCTGATGTCCTCGGGGGGGTCGCAGCTGAGGGGCTCGCAGCGGGGCGCCGGCCCCCCCCAGCGCCCGTCCGCCTGGCAGGCGCGCACGCTGTCCCCGCTCAGGACGTAGCCCTTGTCACACTCGTAGCGGACGGAGCCCTGGGGGCCCGCCGCCGCCGTCGCGCGGCCGTTGGGGACGGCGGGCGGCGTGCCGCAGCGCTCCGGGACGCAGCTGAGGGGCCCGTGGCTCCAGGTGCCGTCGGCGCGGCACAGGCCCACCGCCCCGCCTTTGAGGACGAAGCCGGGCCGGCAGCTCAGGTCTATGCGCTGTCCGTAGGTGAAGGCGTCCCCGCTGACCACCACGTCGCTGGGCACCTGGGGGGCCCCGCAGGACAGCGGCTCGCAGCGCGGCTTCTCCCCGTCCCAGCGGCCCTCGGCCAGGCAGGTGAGGGTGTCGCCGCCCCGCAGGCGGAAGCCGGCGTCGCACTCGTAGCGCAGCGCGTCGGGGTAAGCGAAGGAGGCGCCGCGTGCGGCGGCGTGGGCCACGGGGCCCGGGTCGCCGCAGGAGACGGGGCGGCACTCGGGGGCGTCCTCCGTCCAGTGCCGGCCCGAGACGCACTGCCGGACGGCCTGGCCCACCAGGAGGTACCCCGGGGCGCAGCTGTACGTCACCCGGCTCCCCAGGGAGGTGTCGCTCACGTTCAGCCAGCCGTGCGGCGGCGCCGGCGGCGTCTGGCACTCGGCCGGCGCGCACGAGGGCGCCGTCCCGTTCCAGCTGCCATCCTCCTGGCAGAGCAGCGTGGCGTGCGCCGTGAGCTCGTAGCCCGGGTGGCAGCGGTACGCGATCCACGTGCCCTGGAGGAAGCTCAGGTCCAGCGGGGAGTCCGACGCGGCGGCGGCGGCGGCGCCCCCGGGCGCCGGGCGCTCCGTCACCCGCACGTATTCCCCGAAGTCGATGTGGGGCGGGAGGCCGCAGTCCGAGGGCACGCACATGGGGACAGCGCTGGACCAGCCGAACTCCTCGCAGGTCAGGTGGCTCGAGCCCACCAGCTGGTAACCGGGGAAACAGCTGTAGAAGATGGTGACGCCAAAGCTGTGCTCCAGCCCCTCCACGAAGCCGTTGTCCAGGGGCCCGGGCGCCGCGCAGGATATCCGCACACAGGCGGGCGGCTCCGCGTCCCACGCACCACTCGCAAGACACCTGAGGCTCTCTGGGCCACGGAGGCGGTAGCCGCGCAGGCAGGAGTAGGCGGCGGCGTGGCCGAACTGGAGCTTCTGGTACGCCACCTGGCCGTTGGCGACAGGGTCGGGCGCGGCGCACTCGACGGGGCGGCAGGACGGCAGGCCCCCGATCCAGAGCCCGCCGTCGCCGCACACCAGGGTGGCGTTGCCCACCAGCGCGTAGCCCGGCTTGCAGCTGTAGCGCGCCGTGCTGAGGTACATCAGGCCGTGCACGTCCAGTACACCGTCGGGGATCTCCGTGGGCTGGGGGCACTCGGTGGAGACGCAGCGGGGGAGCGGCGCGCTCCACTCGCCGCTGGCCAGGCACACCACGCGGTCCCCCCGGCTCGGGATGAAGCCGTCCATGCAGGAGTAGGCCACCTCGGCGCCGTGGTAGAAGGCGCCCCCCGCCGGGGCCGGCGACGCCGGGACGGCGTACGCCACGGCAGGCGGCGGGCCGCACGCCACGCGCTCGCACGCGGGGAAGGTGTCGTTCCACCGCCGGGCGGCGGTGCAGCGCAAGACCGACGCCCCCCGCAGGACGTAGCCGTCCTCACAGGACAGCTCCAGGACGGCGGAGTCGTCGTCGGGGCCCTTCAGCACCAGGTGGCTCCCCTCCAGAGGTGGCTCGGGGCACCGCCGTGGGGAGCAGCGCGGCCGGCGGCTCCGGTCCCACTTGCCATGCTTCAGGCAGGTCCACACGGCCTCACCGGCCAGCTCGTAGCCCTCGTGGCACGCGTACTGCACCATCTGGCCCGCCTCGAAGGCGGTGGCGGCGGCGGCGTAGTACCCGTGGACCACGTCCGGGGGGGGGTCGCACTTGAGCAGCACGCAGGACGGGGGCTCCGTGTTGGACCACTGGCGGTTGGCCTGGCACATGCGGTCGGGACGGCCCACCAGGCGGTAGCCCGCGTTGCAGGCGTACGTCACCCGGCTGTTGTAGGTGGACCGGCCTTTGCTCTGCAGAGAGTAGAACGTTGGGGGGGGGGGGGGGGGGGGAGAAGTAAAGACTTTATTTTCGATGTATTAAATAACAAACAAGCTGCATAATAAACCGGGGTGGATCAAAGTGAAGAACCTGATGTGTTTGACTCCTATTGGGCTCCATTCCCCCCTGCCCCCCATGTCCACAGCACAACAAAGTATGACCGTACTCTGTCGGCCGCTTGCGTTGTTCTTAAATCACTGACTAGTGACACTTGAAACACCGCCAATGATAAATCCCTGATCCACGCAGACATTAGGAACAGAGGGGCCAACCGGAGGTAGGGCTGTGCGATTCATTGAATTTTGATCACGATTTTGATTTTTGGGTCAAACGATCTCCAAAGTAATATAATCAAGTTGAAATGATCTATAGATTTTTTTTTTTTGGAAAATGTAGCAATATGGATACATATTTCCACATTATTATCTGTATGAAAATATTCCATTTGAACATTTGGTATATTTTTTAGGGCAAAAAGTAAAAGTTCTCAGTCAGAAAGTGTTATTTTCTTTGCAGAGAAATGCTGAATAAATGCATCGCGTGTTCAAACTCAAAAATAATAGTTCAAATAACCCTGATTTTAATATTAACCAAAACGTGTTTTTCCCAGGACCGGGCCGCCCTAACCGGAGGCGCGCGGTGCACGGCCCCCCACCTGGATGTATCCGTTGCGTAGACTCGGCGGGTTCTGGCAGGCGACGGGGACGCAGGTGGGCAGCGGCCCGCCCCACGCCCCGTTGGCCTTGCACGTGCGCCGCTTCTCCCCGCGGATCACGAAGCCCCGGTCGCAGCTGTACGCCACCACGGCGCCGAAGCTGTGGTCGCTGCCGCTCACGTAGCCCCGCTCGACGCCCTCCGGCCGCGAGCAGCGCACCGGCACGCAGCCCACCTCCTGGGGGGGGGGGGTCCCAGGCCCCGCCCACCACGCAGCGCAGCGCCGCCGTGGTGTTCAGCACGAAGCCCTCCTCGCACTTGTACGCCACCTCCGTGTTGCTGGCGTACTTGGGCTTGCGCGCGGCGTCCAGGACGGCGTGCGGCAGCTCGGGCGGGCGCAGGCAGAAGTTGGCGATGCAGCGCGGCGCCGGCAGGCCGTCGGGGGGCGCCCAGGCGCCGTGCGCGTTGCACACCATCTTGGAGTTGTTGCCGGCCGTGTAGCCGTCCACGCAGTAGTAGTTGGCCGTGTCGCCGTACAGCTGGTGGCCCTCGTAGGGCTCAGCGTGGTCCACGGCGGGCGGGGCGCCGCAGGAGCGAGGCACGCACTGGGCGGAGCTCTCGCTCCACTGGCCGCTGGGCAGGCACTCCCGGGTCTCGGGGCCGATCAGGGTGTAGCTACGGCGGGAAGGACGGGGTCGGACCCATTAGATGATTGTTTGTCGGGTGATTTCCTCGATAAAGGGTCAGGGTTAGGGTTTAAAGATCATTTCTAATGAGTAAGGAAACAATTAAACGCAAAAAAGTATATTTCCCTCAAGCAATTGAAGATACGATAGATAGAATGACGAGTGTATATATACTATTATTCTGTCAAGGTACTAGTAGGCATTCATATCCCAGTCCGAGACCTGTCCTTTTAGAAGCCCATGTCTGCTTTGAGTCATAACTGAATGAAAAAACAGCATAGACATAGAAAATGCTCCTTCTTTACTCATTTCTAGTCAAGCCATGTTTGTTTATTTCTGTATTTTTTTTTTTACGAAATCGTAAGGCTTTGTAAATGTTGTAAATATAAGAGTATTGTATAAATATGGATAATTTGAATGCGCATTATGTAAATAGATGTTTAAAAACTGAAAAATGCATAGCAGATAATTATGAGCAGTTGAACAAGGGGTGGGAAGACATAAGCGTCGGCTTCCTCTCACTCCTTTTCGGACACAGACACTACATTTATTTTATAAATATTGTTTATGACACTTTATAATTATTGTTGTTTTGTGTTATGTGTGTTTGTATGATGGGTCATACTTGCTTTTCTTATTTATTTATTTTTGTTCGAAATAAAGACGAAATGAATGAATTTCAGCAGAATTGCTCTTCCCGTGATTAATCGCACACACTCCTCGAGCAGAGTTCCTCTGCTCATCAGTATTGCCCTTTCCGTGACTCACTCCCCGAGCAGAGGAACTCTGCTCGGGAGGAACTCTGCAGAGGAACTCTGCTCGGGGGTTCATCCCTCAGTGTTGTGGGGGCGGACATCGGCCGGATTTACCCTTCTTTGCAGACGTAGCGCACCTCCTCTCCCAGGCTGTGGCCGTCGCCCGCGGTGACAGCGTGCGTGAGCGGGGGGGGCTCGGGGCAGAGGACCCCCGTGCAGCGTGGGAGGGGCCGGCTCCACTCGCCCGTGTCCTCACACACCAGCTCCGTGGCGCCCTGGAGCCTTCGGACCGACCCCACACACACACACACACACACACACACACACACACACACACACACACACACACACACAGACACACACACACACACACACACACGTCAAGTCGGGTCCATTGTGTTTATGAAGTGCTGGATCATAAAGGCTCCCAGAGGCCTTCACAGGCCACGTCATGCAACACCCCCTGACCATAAAAAAGGGAAAAACTTGAATGTAGCCCTAATGATCAGGGACAAAGCCTTGAGAAGGGTCGCAGAGAGAGGAATGGGATTATGGGAGGGATGGGAGGGATGGGAGGGATGGGATGATGGGAGGGATGGGAAGGATGGGAGTGATGGGAGTGATGGGAGTGATGGGAGTGATGGGAGGGATGGGAGTGATGGGAGTGATGGGAGGGATGGGATTGATGGGAATGATGGGAGTGATGGGAAGGATTGGACTGATGGAAGTGATGGGATTGATGGGAGTGAAGGGAAGGATGGGAGTGATGGGAGGGATGGGAGGGATGGGATTGATGGGAGTGATGGGAATGATGTGAGTGATGGGAGAGATGGGAGTGATGGGATTCCTCCTTCTGTGATCCTTCTCATGCTTTCCTCCTGTGATTTGGGGAGTTAACTTCCAGGGACGGTGAGGGGTGCAATGGGTGCCAAACAGGGCAGACTATGCACACAAACACAAGCTCTAGTGCACTCCACTGTTGGGTCTTTGACCGGAGAAGTGAATTTCAGATGGTTAGGGAGTCAATCAGTCGTTAAGAAAGTCAGACAGTTAGCCGGTGTGCCATTCATTCAGTCATTCAACAGAACCTTTCTCAGCGTAGGAGAAACACAGATGTCGATCACAACACTTATTATGGGTCTGCTCCTTTATGTACCGGGGCACACACAGTAGACTTATCTGCTAGTGTGGTCTACTACCTGTGCTCTGGTACATAAAGGAGCACCCTGGATTAGTGTTCGGAGCCAGGCCCGTGTTTGTCCTATGCTGACCCCTCTGCAGAGAGGGCCCATTAGTTAACAGTGAGCCATTCAACACTTCACCAGCCAATGGCGGCGGGTCTATTGCACCTGTAGCCATCGCCGCAGGTGTACTTGACCACCGCCAGGTAGGTGGTCTCCTGGAGGGTGTAGTGGGCGCGCTGCACCGGCGGAGGGTCGCCGCACGAGACGGGGTAGCAGGTTGGCGGAGAGCCGCTCCACCTCTGGCTGGAGAGACACTGGAACTCGTAGGGGACCTGGGGCAGGAAGCCCTTCCTACAGCTGGGGGGGGGGGAGGGAGACGCACACACGCACGCACGCACACACAGGCACACACACACACATGCACACACACACACACACACAGGCACACACACACACACAAGCACGCAAGCATGGTCAAACACATGCACACACACACACACAGGCACGCACACACACACACACACACACACACACACAAGCACGCACACACACACAGGCACACACACACACACACACACGCACGCAAGCATGGTCACGTAGAAGCACATGGATATACAAGTTAAAACGGAACAAAACACGTCCCCTCCCTTCTGATTGGAGCCAGGAAGAATGTGTGTCCCATGACACACACAATCACATTCCCCTACCTCCTTCCACATAACGGATGACACACTTGTACAATTTCCGCTAAATCACATAAACTCGTCTGCACACACACACACACACACACACACACACACACACACACAACACAACATTGCTTCCTTGTCTTTTATGTGTTTGCTGGTCTGTTTGGTGTTGCTGTAATCGAGGGGAGGGGGGGGGGGGGGAGCAGAAGATACCTGAAAGTCACCTTGCTTCCGTAGGTGAAGTTGGCTCCCTTCATGTCGGAGTTGGTTGGGACGGAGGGCACAGGACAGGAGAGGGCTGAGGGGAGATAGGGAGGAACGCGCGCTATGATGAGTCTGCTATTTACGATTCTGTCACATTTGTTTGTATGACACCAGATTCGATTATGATATACTAGACTAGATTACAACCGACAATTTTATATCGTACAGCATTATGCTATGTTAGATTACAATAGATTGGATAAGAAACTGTCTCTCTCCCCCTCCCTCCCTCTCTCTCTCTCTCTCTCTCTCTCTCTCTCTCTCTCTCTCAGCAGTCCTTTCAGATCCTCCTCTGCAGTCCTTCAACAAAGACACAGCTGTCCGTACAATCAGCCCTTCACTACACCAGGGCCTGGGCACGTGATTGTGATCTGCCACACACACACACAAACACACACACACACACACACACACACACACACACACACACACACTCACTGAGTAGTGTGTGTGTGTGTGTGTGTGTGTGTGTGTGTGTGTGGAATATGTGCTGTGTATTGGTGGAGGTGGGCGTGTAAGTCTGTGTTACTGTTTCTGTTTTTTTTGTCTTTATGTGTATGGGTTTCTAAAAACGTATTCTCAGAGTTTGTTTATGCCTGTGTAAGTGTGACTTTATTTGCCCTGCGTGTTTCAATGAATGACCGTGAATCCTATTGTCCACATTTATAAACAGCTGCAACACTCTACACACACACACACACACACACACACACACACACACACACACACACACATATGATGCTACTTCATGATGTGAACGATACTCAAGACTCAATGGCATTATAAAGAAATGTAAGCAAGGTTAGCTAAAATAGATTATGGAAAGGTAAACAATGTATTGTATATGACTGTGATTATTGTCACTTATTCTCTCAAACACAGACAATGGCGCCTTCTGGTGGTAGCAGTTAAAGTATAAACGTATTTACCCTGCAGTATAACGACTGAATTAAATTAACTTAAAAAAAACGTTGTTTTTGTTTCTTGCTGATAGTCTTCATGTTATTTTGCTATTCAACTAGTGAATCATATACCAGTTAGTCTGACATGCGTTACAAGTTACGAGTCACAAGTTAAACCAAATGTTACTGTGTGTTACACATTCAATAGCTATGAGCCAAACACTGAATTCATGGACAATTGTAAAATTACACACACATATATATGTGTGTGTAATTGTATTATGTGCTATTGTGTGGGATAATGGTAAATGCTTGGGACTGAAGCCTGACCTTTGCAGTACGGGGACGGTTTATTCCAGCTTCCTGTCTCCAAGCACAGGAGTTTGGGCGAACCAATAAGCTCGTGGCCCTCCTGGCAGCCAAAGACCACCTCCCCGCCCATCAGGAAGTTAGTGCCTTCTCTGTGGCCCAAGTCTGGGAACCCTGGATCCTCGCATCTCACCGGCTCTGGGGTACACACACACACACACACACACACACACACACACACACACACACACACACACACACACAGTCAGTATAATGTACGATTTGTCTGTCATGATGTTTGGTCTGTACAGACATACGGTACAGAAATGTATCCATGTTTGCATTCATTGAACGATGGACAGATGGATGCATGGACGGACAGATGGATCGATGGATGGACAGATGGATGGATGGACAGACGCATGGATGGACAGACGCATGTATGGACAGATGGATGGATGGACAGACAGGTGGATGGAGGGACGGGTTGAGGTTATGATGTGACGTACCGGTGCAGTTCTTGCCGTCACCGCTGTAAGGGTGGATGCACCTGCACGCATACGAGCCGTCCGTGTTCTGACAACTGGCGTGTTTATCGCAGTCTGAACCCAGAGCACACTCGTCGACGTCTACACACACACATATACACACACACAAACGCACACACGCACACACACACGCAGACACACACACACACAAAAAGTATCAGTCAAACAGTGAAACATATCGCTTCTTAAGTCTAAAAGCACAGTCATGATGGCATGACCGCACACACACACATCTGGTCGCATGATGTAGTTCACACAGGTGAACACAACCTCATATTGATTGCATTCATTGCCAGCCCTAGCCTATATGTGGGATCATATTTAAACAATAAAGTGAATTAACAGAACAAAAATATATGTATTAATGCCAAGAACAAAATATTAATTAATATTTATTAATATTTGTATTATAATTTTATAAAAAACCAAAAACATGAATGAACCACCACATGAATGGACCACCACATAATGAACTAACGCATGAATGGACCACCACATGAAAGGACCAACACATGAATGGACCACCACATGAATGGACCACCACATGAATGGACCATCACATGATGAACCAACACATGAATGGACCACCACATGAATGAACCACCACATGAATGGACTACCACATAATGAACTAACACATGAATGGACCACCACATGATGAACTAACACATGAATGGACTACCACATGAATGGACCAACACATGAATGGACCAACAGATGAATGGACCATCACATGATGAACCAACACATGATGAACCAACACATGAATGGACCACCACATGATGAACTAACACATGAATGGACCACCACATGAATGGACCAACACATGAATGGACCACCACATGATGAACTAACACATGAATGGACCAACACATGAATGGACCAACAGATGAATGGACCACCACATGAATGAACCACCACATGAATGGACCACCACGTGATGAACTAACACATGAATGGACGACCACATGATGAACTAACACATGAATGGACCACCACATGATGAACCAACACATGAATGGACCACCACATGATGAATCACCACATGATGAACTAACAAATGAATGGACCACCACATGATGAACCAACACATGAATGGACCACCACATGATGAACCACCACATGATGAACCAACCCATGACCCAGTGCAGGGCTGAGGGTAGTTCATGACCCAGTACAGGGCTGAGGGTAGTTCATGACCCAGTGCAGGACTGAGGGTAGTTCATGACCCAGTGCAGGACTGAGGGTAGTTCATGACCCAGTGCAGGACTGAGGGTAGTTCATGACCCAGTGCAGGACTGAGGGTAGTTCATGACCCAGTGCAGGGCTGAGGGTAGTTCATGACCCAGTACAGGGCTGAGGGTAGTTCATGACCCAGTACAGGGCTGAGGGTAGTTCATGACCCAGTGCAGGGCTGAGGGTAGTTCATGACCCAGTACAGGGCTGAGGGTAGTTCATGACCCAGTACAGGGCTGAGGGTAGTTCATGACCCAGTGCAGGGCTGAGGGTAGTTCATGACCCAGTACAGGGCTGAGGGTAGTTCATGACCCAGTGCAGGACTGAGGGTAGTTTATGACCCAGTGCAGGACTGAGGGTAGTTCATGACCCAGTGCAGGGCTGAGGGGAGTGTGCGTACCCAGGCAGGCGGGCAGATTGGAGGCCCACTTCCCGCTGTTGGTGCACTGGCTGCGGGCGTCTCCCAGCAGGTAGAAGCCTGCGCTGCACTGGTACGCCACCGAGCTGCCCGCCAGGAAGTCAGTCCCCTGGAAGGAGCCGTGCTCCAGGGGCCGGGGGGGCCCGCACGACACGCCTGTGATGGGGTTCAGGGGTCGGGGGAGGTCATAGGTCACGGGAAAAATAAGTGGAGTGACGGAGTGGAGTCAACTGCACTTACTATTCTCTTTGTGTGTGTGTGTGTGTGTGTGTGTGTGTGTGTGTGTGTGTGTGTGTGCTCGCTTGCTTGCATGTTTATGTGTGTGTTTTTTGTGTGTGCTTGCTTGCGCGTTTGTGTGCGAGTCTGCATGTGTGCGTGTGGGTGTCTATGTGTGGCTTAAACAGCACGTAAACAAAAGACAAGCACGTACACATAACCGTAAACAATAACCGCTCCCACTAATCACTAAAACGAACACAACGGAGCGGAGGGAAGGCGGGGAGGCCTCTGAACTCACGTTCACACCGGGGCAGCGGGTGGCTCCACTCCCCCTTGTTGTGACACTGCAGCACGGGCTCCCCCACCAGGTAGAAGCCGGGGTCGCAGGACAGCTGCACCTGGGCCCCCGGGCTCACCTCCACCGTGGAGGCCCTCAGGTGGGCCCCCGCACTCTCCAGCGGGGGGCAGTCTGGGTGAGAAGGGCGCGGTCATGAGTCAGGAGCTGATCCGGCCTCTGATTGGTCGACGACGACCGCCCAGAGGCGGTCGTCGCGCGTTGGGCCAGGTCAGATATTGATGGCCATTGGTCTGTGCCCGTGCACTTACACTGCCTTCTTCAAGAGTGAAGAGAAATCGTGCATGTGGTCTATGAGCTCATCATCGAAGACACAAATAGATGCATAGGTTATTGAACAGTATGTAAGGCAGTCGTTGAAACTGATGTGTTTTCTATTGGCTATAAGATCCTCAGGTTGAATGTTTTCAAAAGGTCAGTTTTAAATCGTTGCTTTTCTTCTCCAGATGTGGCAAATGTTGAGTAGTGATGGTAGGTCAAAGGTTAAGGGTCACGGTGTAATAGACTACATGTTCACTCACCGGCGCAGAAGATACTGCCGGGGGTGGTCTTGACGCGGCCCATCTGTCCGTTGAGGAAGTCGGGCCAGGCCAGGACGTTCCCCCGGTGGGTCACATGGGAGGCCGGGCAGCTGCTGGCCAAAACCTGGATCTACACACACACACACACACACACACAAAAACACACAGAGACCTTCCCTTGTAATGGCCCTTGGGTAAAGTGTTTGATGGCTTCCTATTGGTCCATTGCTCAAATGTTTGGCTCCTTCCTATTGGCCCTTGGTTTGAGTGTTTGGGGCCGTCTTCCAGCTGCGCTGCTTACCTGCTGAGGGCTCAGGACCCGGTCCCAGATGTTGAGTTGGCTGAGGGAGCCCACAAACGACTCGACGGGGTTGAAGCCCTCCCCCCTGCGGTCCTGGTCCTGACCCAGCACCAGGGCCCCGCCACCTGCAGGTCAAAGGTCAAA
Source organism: Pollachius pollachius (assembly GCF_949987615.1). NCBI lineage: Eukaryota > Metazoa > Chordata > Actinopteri > Gadiformes > Gadidae > Pollachius > Pollachius pollachius. The sequence goes on along the minus strand of NC_136953.1, from coordinate 10,440,254 downwards.
CCCATCCCACGCCCCCTCTTTAATTTCACAGGGGGCGCTGTCGCAAATGGTAGCTTCTGTTGGGATACCGTTACTACCAATGTACTAATATCGTAACCATCACCATTACCAAGTGCCATTTTAATACATTTAACCCCATTAAACGGTTTCTGCTGTCGGACACTGTGCTCGATTGATACACTGTCATAGCAACAGAGAATTGAAACAAGATTTCCAAATTTCACTTCTCAACAACCCTTTTCAGCAGACCACTGTCTCCAGGCTGGGGTTGAGGGGCCAGAGCCAGCCTCTCGGTCCCGGCGGAGGAGGGCCCTACCTGGGATTGAGGAGCCCACCGAGAGGCCCTTGCCGCCGTCGGACGGCTTGCCGTTGATGTAGAGCCTCCAGTCGCCGTCCCAGCTGCGCCACGACACGCCCACGTGGTACCACTGGCCCGTGTTGACGGCCGGGCAGTCGGTGATCCGCTCCTTCCCGTCCACGTACAGCACCCAGCTGCAGGGGGCAAGAGGGTTAACAGACGGCTGGCCACATGACAACAGGAGCCACTGCAGAGGGGCCACATGAACGAAGGAGTGCACGAGTGAATGAATGAGCCATGTTTGGGAGTGACGGGAACGTGAAAACGTCTGAGAATTTGAGAGTTTGAGAGTGCATCGGAAAAAAGCAACAGCTAATTAATAACTTTGTCGATTTTAAATAAAGCCGAGATTCAAATGCATACAGATATTCACAACAAGTATTAAAACGGTATTTAAAATTGGAAATGTGTGTTTGGAACGGTCACGACCCCTCATACCCTCCACGGACTGCACTCTACTGATGGCGTGCGTGTGTGCATATGGTTACGCTGGCTGACCCGTTGTAGTCGATGAGCAGGAAGGCATTGTCGCTGCCCTCCACGGCATAAGACACGGGCGTGCCGTAGTTGGTGGTGTCCGACGACTTCATCCAGAAGGTGCAGGTGATCTCCGTCAGCGTGGGCATCACGCCGTCCAGCATCACGTAGCCGTGGATACCAGACACCTCGAAGTCCAGGTTGAAGGCGGCGGACATCTCTGTGGCGTCAGGGAAACAGATCGACAAATTCAATCGATAAATGACCGGAAAGATCAATCTGCTGTGGACTTATTATCTCTCAGAGACCCACACGTGTTTCAAGATTTTACTTTTGGATCTAGTTTTCCGACTAATTCTCCAAATCAGAAACTGCATTTATCATACGAAGAAAAACAACTAAATACAACCCATTTCTCCCCATTTTTACTCTTTAGTACTACATCACCCCTCCCCCCCACACACACAACCGTCTGCTCTACTTCCTGCCCCCCCCACCCCCCGTCCCCCCTGTGTTGCCACAGCGACGCGTCCCCTGGTCCTAGAGAGTACCTGTCTCACACCTGGTTCCGTTGAACCCAGGGAGGCAGCGGCAGGTGAAGCTGGCCAGCCCGTCCAAGCAGCTGGCCCCGTTGATGCACGGGTTGGGGTCGCACTCGTCCACGTCCACCTCGCACAGACGCCCGTGGTAGCCCTCCACGCACTGGCACCTGCGCCCCAGTAGATCAGATATGAGTAGCAAACAGGGAGAGGTCTTCAGTTGTACAAAAAGACCAGAAGCACTGCATCATTAGTTTCTAGCTGTAATGCTATTTGATCAAACACTACTTTCAACCTTCAAAACCTCACAAAAAATAACCGTTTCCTTATTTGTTACTGACCCTTACCCTGACCCTAATTGGATGCCATTTATAAATAGTATTCAACAAAATGGTGATATGTTTATCAAACGAATTATTTAAGAGTATCACAGTTTTAATCGTAAAATAGACGGTAATCGGGATTTGAGAAAAAACGGACAGAATGATAACATGTCACCCAACTACATTTCCTCCAACGTTTTAATACCCACTCCGCCCCACCCACCAGTGTATAGAATAAACAAATGTATCATATCGTTGTAACCTGAAGTCATTGACAGCGTCGTGACACGAGCCTCCGTTCAGGCAGGGGGCGCTGTGGCACTCGTCCACATCCACCTCGCAGCGCTCCCCGGAGTAGCCCATGGGGCACGTGCAGGAGAAGGCGGCGGCCAGGTCCTCGCAGACACCGCCGTTCAGACACGGCGCCGACAGACACTCGTCCACCTCCAGCTCACAGCGAGGGCCTGAGGCGGGGGGGGGGAGCTGAGACTTAACATGGAGGGGAGGTTGAACACACTCTGTACTTTAACCTTCGGATTTAGGCCTGCGTTTGGTCAAAAAGACCATGAATAAATAAATAAAACAATATCTATATCTAACCTTAAACTGATATTATAGATAATTAACACACCATTAAAACACCAATTATAGATCGTCTTAACATATTCTTATGGGGTTTCGTGCCTGGGAAGACGGATTGAAAGAGAGTCATCGTGCTTTTTATTATCCATCCGTCTCGGAGGTCCGAGGACGTTGCCTAGAGACACTCATGAACACGCCCCTTTTCCTCGGACGGCGAACTTGCTTGCTCTGATGAACTCAGAGGAGGCCGAGCAAGGATTCCGAGACAGAATTCAAGATGGCTGCGCCCAGTGTGACTTGAAGTATGAACTGTTTTCATTGTGTTTGGACCACTTTGGTGGTTTAAATGGCAATTTCAATCACTCGTATTACTGCAATACCTTACTGCGTCCGTATCTCTGCCTATGGCCTATAGCCTACTTATTTTGAAGCGCCTGGTACTCTGCCAATGCTACCGCGACAACAGCTTTCCGGGTGGCGTCCATGTTTTTCTCCAACGATCGAGCGAAACATAATAAAACGATTGAAGGGTGGGCGTGACGTCACATCCGAGGTCCGGGTTGTTTCGTAGAGAATACTAAAACGCACCATCAGCCCTAGCAGGTGAGCCCTGCCTGTGCCCTGACCTGTGTAGCCGCCGACACAGCTGCAGGTGAACCCGTTGACCCGGTCCACGCACACGCCCTCGTTCAGACAGGGCGAGGACACGCACTCGTTGACCTCCGCCTCACACAGCGAGCCTGTCGACAGCGCGCACACACACGCACGCACGCACGCACGCACGCACGCACGCACGCACGCACGCACGCACACACACACACACACACACACACACACACACACACACACACACACACACACACACAACATCATGTTAGCTGGCGTGGAGGGCTGAGGTGGATGTGTATCAATATAGACACCCGCAACCCAATACAGCTCTGTGTGTGCAGTATGCAACTATGGACTGACTGACAGACTAACATGGCTAGAAAATGACCTTGGCCTGAATAATGTCAGTATAATATTGTTTATTAAATCTTGTTTAGGCTTCTTGGTGTAATATATTCAGTTGAGTTTCACTGCAAAAACGTAGCATTTCACCAATGAACAATACTATTATTTTTTATTCCCTTTTATCTTCGTGATATTATTATTCACAATCCAACCAACCAACATCAAAGATAAGATCAGCCTTCCGTTTTTTTGCCTATTCAGTACTCCCCGCAGTGCCTCTTCCAAAGAGCGAAGAAAAGAGAAGTCTTAGACGATTCTATTAATATGAATGATTTTATGAAGATATGAAAATGAATAATGCACACATACCTACAAATCCAAGCTTGCACTCACACAGGAAGTCCCCCATCCCGTCTTTGCACAGGCCCCCGTTCTGACATGGGGCCGAGTCGCATTCATCAATGTCACTCTCACACTTGGCCCCTAGGGGGAGACAAAGGACGTAAATAACCAGCACTTACAACTAGACTACAGAGGATGGAGCAGGTTGGGGGTTGCAGTGTACCTGTGAAGCCCGGCATACAGGTGCAGACGTAGCCGGCCCCCACCTCCTCACACGTCCCTTTGTTCTGACAGGGGTTCAGGAAGCACTCGTGGAACACCTGAGGAAGACATCCAATCAGATTGCAGCTTCGAACATCCAGGTAAAAAAGATACCGGTCGCTCCAATCACTAGTTGATATGAATATCTATTTCTATATATTGCATTGCAGTGTATGTGCTGCAAAGTTAACGCTGTTTTGGCCCTTAAACCTTCATGGACTTGTCATATAAAGTTCATCATTGAAGACAGTGTGGTTTTGACATACATACAGACAGACATAGATCTAGACAGACATACAGACAGGCGTATACAGAGAGACAGACAGATAGCCCGGCGTGTACGGACAGACAGACAGACATAGCTCAGACAGACAAACAGACAGACAGACAGACAGGCCTATATAGAAAGAAAGACAGACATGGCTCCTGACAGACATACACAGGTTGATACAGACAGACGGACAGACAGATGTGTACAGACAGAGGTCCAGACAGACATACAGACAGGTTGAATCAGACAGACGGACAGACGGGCGTGTACAGACAGGGGTCCAGACAGACATACAGACAGTTTGAATCAGACAGACGGACAGACAGAGGTCCAGACAGAGGGGCGGGGTGTGTGGACCTGGCTGCTGGCCTGGTAGTCCTGGTTGCCGGGCACGGGTTCCGGTGCTGACGTCACGCTCTCCTCCTTGGGCAGGAAGCTGGAGCTGAAGCCTACGGCGGTCGGAGACGTTAGACGAAGGGAAGGGAAAAAGAAAAGGGGAAGAGGGGGGGGGCTACGTTTCCACTGGCGACTCGGGTCGCACGAGTTCGTGCCGAAAAGCCGCATCGGCTTTTCCAGCTTCATGTTCCCTTCGCCCCCCCCCCCGACACACACCGCTGCCGCCGTGCGTTTCCCACGCCGTTCGTCATGAGGCCCGTTTTCTTTTTCCAGAAACCCCAGTAGCACAATTGGATTCTTATTAGATTTCATATTCACCCCCCCCCCCACCCCTCTAACCCAGTGCAGTAATCCATTTTCCAATTGGTCTGAGCCGTCATAACAATCAGAAACCCCCGGTCGTCCCAGTCCGCCATAACCGCAGAATTTGGAAATAAGCAGAGCTATGTCTGAGAAAGGCTTTCAGCTGGGAAGGGAGGGGGGGAGGTTTTGATGAGGAGTCTTTGGTGGTTGACGTTAATAACGTCTCACTGGTTCTCTAATTTAATTTAGTTTAATCTGAGAGCAAAGAAATGTGCAACTGAATCTAGGCGTCACAAGAGCCCTATTAGCGCCGCACAAACAACAACAGAACGGGTTAGCTAGAGTTTTTCCCAGAGTTGCCCCACATGTTTTATGCATCAACGCCAGGCTCCATACCATCTCCAGACACAGTCAGGAATGGGGAACCTCCAGCACTAATAACAGAGTGGGGGGGGGGGGGGTTGGGGGACTTTAAAGCTACTGGTCCCACAGTGCTCCCAAGAGGAGTTAAGCCAACATGTTCTCGAAAACCCCCCCCGCAGAACGCAGCGCTGACGGCTTGGCACTCACTGGAGCAGTGCTGTATGGCGGTCGCCCCGGTAACCGTGGTGGTGCCGTAGAAGGGGCAGGAGAGGCAGTAGGAGCGGCCGTGGTCGGGCTGGTAGTAGTCCCTGGGACAGGGGTAGCACGGCACCAGGCCCGTACGGGAGAAGCGGCCTGCCAGACAGGGGACTGGAGGAGGAGGAGGAGGGGGAGGAGGAGGAGCAGAGGGGAGGAGGAAGGAGGAGGAGGAGAAGGTAAGAGGAGGGAGGAGGACGAGGACGAGAGAGGAAGGGGGGGACAAGGAAGAGGGATGGGGAGAAGAGAGGAGGAGGGGGAGAGAGGAGTAAGGGACGAGGAGGAGGGATGGGGAGAAGAGAGGAGGAGGAGAGGGGGAGGGGGAGAGAGGAGGGGGGGACAAGGAAGAGGGATGGGGAGAAGAGAGGAGGAGGAGAGGGGGAGGGGGAGAGAGGAGTAAGGGACGAGGAGGAGGGATTGGGAGAAGAGAGGAGGAGGAGAGGGGGAGGGGGAGAGAGGAGGGGGGGACAAGGAAGAGGGATGGGGAGAAGAGAGGAGGAGGAGAGGGGGAGGGGGAGAGAGGAGTAAGGGACGAGGAGGAGGGATGGGGAGAAGAGAGGAGGAGGAGAGGGGGAGGGGGAGAGAGGAGGGGGGGACAAGGAAGAGGGATGGGGAGAAGAGAGGAGGAGGAGAGGGGGAGGGGGAGAGAGGAAGGGGGGACAAGGAAGAGGGATGGGGAGATGAGAGGAGGAGGAAAGAGGAGAGAGGAAAGTGGCACAAAGAGAGGGGAGGAAGAAGGAGATGAAGGGAGTGGAAGGGAGGGGGTAAGTAGGAGAGAAAAAGATTGGGGGAGAGGTGAGGAGCGGGGAGGATGAGAGAGGATAAAACCGGAGGGGAGGTTAGGGGGAAAGGAGAGAGGAGAGATGGGGAGAGAGAGAGGAACGTGAAGAGGAGGAGAAACAAAAATCATGAGACCGCTGTTTTAACATCTCCAAAAGCACCCGCACATCAGCTCCGCGTCCAGCGTGCAAAAATCAACGGGGGACCAGCCTCACCCCCGCACTCCGCCTGGTCCACGGCCCCCCGCGTCACTGTGGAGGTGCTGTCGGGGCACACCAGGCACTCCCTGGAGCCGAAGCCGGGCTGGTAGTGCCCCAGCTGGCAGGACTCACACGTCTCCAGCCCGTTCATGGAGCGGCTGCCGGGCTTACACTGGCCTGCAGCGCACGCACGCACACACACACACACACACACACACACACACACACACACACACACACACACACACACACACACACACACACACACGCACACACACACACACACACACACACATCCTCATAAGTATCAACAAGTAAGAGCGACATGGAAATCGTAGCATTGGAGACTGATGGATAGAAGGACCAAAGGATGTAGATATTAATGGATTTTCTTTCGTGTTTGTGCGTGTGCGTGTGTGTGTGTGTGTGTGTGTGTGTGTGTGTGTGTTAGTGTGTTAGTGTGTGGGTGTTTAGGTGCGTGTGTGTGCGTGTGTGTGTGTGTATGTGTGTGTGTGTGTGTGTTAGTGTGTTAGTGTGTGTGTGTGTGTGTTTAGGTGCGTGTGTGTGCGTGCGTGCGTGTGTGAGTGTGTGTAGACCCCACCCTTGCACTCGGCGGCGCTGCGGGAGTGCAGGTAGGCGGTGGACGTGCCCTCTGGACAGGTCTTGCACTCCAGCTGGCCCTCCTGGTCCTGGAAGGAGCCCAGCCAGCAGCTCTCACACTCATGGTACTCCAGGGAGAAGTAGGTCCCCACCGGGCACTGGACTGCACACACACACACGCACACACATACACACACACAGACACGCACACACACACACACACACAGACACGCACACACACATACACAGACACGCACACACACATACACACAAACACAGACACGCACACACACAGACACACTCACACACACGCTCACACACACACACAAACACACACAGACACACGCACACACACATACACACACGCACACAAGCACACACACACACAGACATAAAAACACACACACCGACACAGATTTATACACACACAGTCACACATGCACAAACACACACACACACACACACACACACACACACACAGTTTAGATTTGTGTAGCCTCAACAACCGAAACTCGAAATAGGAAAAAGTTCCCTTCACTTTATATATTGTAGCGCTATCTTCTGCTGTACATTTAGAAATCAGGTTTGAGATGTTAAACCACGGCCCTGATGCCTGGGATCACTCAGTAAAGAGCCAGTGAGGGGTTATGCAGTGGTGACTGCTACACACTGGTGGTGAATGAGGCGGGATGCTGAATGAAAGAATCAATGAAAACCTAAACGCAGCGCAGCACAAGGACGGGGATTAGGTTGAGGAAGAAAACCACGCCCCCCCCCGCTCACCACACATGCGGCCCTTGAGCACCGAGCCGGGCCGGCAGAACAGCGTGGCCCTCCGGCTGACCAGGGACTTGGGGTCAACCACGATCAACTCCCTCTCCACGTTGAAGCTGGACAGCGGCTGGCGGGCCAGCGTGCGGCGCAGCCGATTGGTCAGCTGCTCCAGGGTACGCATGAGCCTCCTCTGGTTGGCCGCCTCAACCGAGTCGTTCCTCGACTGGGGCAGGGGGATGCTCGCTGGGGGAGAGAACGGGGGGGAGACGAGGAACGGTTGGTTATCCCTCCTAGGTTATCTGTTGTGTCAGGTAGGCAGGCAGGGTATCCCCAGGGAGACCTGTGTGCAGTTCACCAAATAATGTTCTTTTAGAAGATAGTCTTCTTTGACCTGCTCGCTATTTTACCTCCAGGGCACTGGGAGGCGCTGTTGGGGAATTTTAAACCACCGACAAATTAAAACAATATTAAATCCATGTATCCATGAACACCATAAAGGACGGCCTAATGGCAGTGGTTATCCCTTTGCACTTATTACGAGGAACAGCCGAGACACTGTTATTGTATGGTTTGGCTTGTTGGTTGGATTAGGCCTGTGTAGTACGTAATCAATACGTTAACTAAAAATAACATTTGTTTCATTGTGAGGGAAGGGGTGGAAAGTGGAAAGATCCCCTTTTCACAGGGACTGACAGAGGGGCAGTCGATAGCTCAGAGGTCAGCTGGGTCATGAACTCATCCCCGGCCCCTTACCGGTGATGTTGAAGAAGATCTGGATCTTCTGGTCCCGGGTGGGCCTGCGGATCCGCCGGTGTCTCTTGGTGCGGAGGCGGGCGGGGGCCCTCCTCTCCTGGGACCGGGGGGGACGGCTGTCCAAGGCGTAGCCCGAGTCAAAGTAGGTGTAGTCCTGGGAGCCCTGGGGGGCCGTGCCGGTGCCCCACCCCCCCGCCGGCCCTGAGAGAGCCAGGATGGCCAGGAGGAGAGGGGGAGACACCAGATGGGGGGAGGGAGGGAGGAGGGAAAGACACACCGAATGGAGACAAGGGGAGGGAGAGAGAGGGCAGAAGGGGGAGAGAAGGATAGGGAGAGGAGAGGGACAGAGGAGGGAGACACCAGGGAACAGGAGGGGGAGGTAGGGGGGAGGGAGACACCAGGGAACAGGAGGGGGAGGTAGGGGGGAGGGAGACACCAGGGGCCAGGAGAGGGAGGAAGGGGGGAGGGAGACACCAGGGAACAGGAGGGGGAGGTAGGGGGGAGGGAGACACCAGGGAACAGGAGGGGGAGGTAGGGGGGAGGGAGACACCAGGGGCCAGGAGAGGGAGGAAGGGGGGAGGGAGACACCAGGGGACAGGAGGGGGAAGGAGAGGGAGGGAGACACCAGGGGACAGGAGGGGGAGGTAGGGGGGAGGGAGACACCAGGGGACAGGAGAGGGAGGTAGGGGGGAGGGAGACACCAGGGGACAGGAGGGGGAGGTAGGGGGGAGGGAGACACCAGGGGACAGGAGGGGGAGGTAGGGGGGAGGGAGACACCAGGGGACAGGAGGGGGAGGTAGGGGGAGGGAGACACCAGGGGACAGGAGAGGAAGGTAGGGGGGAGGGAGACACCAGGGGACAGGAGAGGGAGGTAGGGGGGAGGGAGACACCAGGGGACAGGAGAAGGAGGTAGGGGGAGGGAGACACCATGGGGGAGAGATGGAGAGAGGAGACGGAAGGGGAAAGTAGGGGAAGGAGAAAAAGGTTAGCATGGGGTTGGGGATCATGTGAGATGAATACAGAGTGGCGTATGCACACGCAGACAGACAGACAGAGGATAAGCCCTTGTGCAGACAATCGGTGTACATACAGACAGATGGACCCATAAACACAGGTGCAGACAACCTATAAGACAGAGCATGCGCATCGAGACGGACAGCGTTACCTATGGCGAATCCGTTGTCGTAGTCGTAGTTGTACTCCAGACACTGTCCCTGGGAGTTCACCTCCAGCTTACAAACGTCCTCGCTCTCACAGAGGTTGGGGAGCTGTGGGACAACACACATCAACACTGAGTATGTGGATGTGTGGCTGTGTGTGCGTGCTTATGTGTCCGTGCGTGCGCGCTCACCAGGACTTTGAGCTTGATGTTGAACTCCCCGGTGAAGGTCTTGAGCAGGTCCAGGTCGTCGCAGCGCGAGGCCTTGAACAGCATCTCAAAGGGCTTCAGGCCGTTGTTCGCCACGCGGTTCACTGGGGGAGGAAACAACAGCGCAGGGTTACAGTGTTATAACTGGGGGAGGAAACTACAGCGCAGGGTTACAGTGTTATCACTGGGGGAGGAAACAACAGCGCAGGGATACAGTGTTATCACTGGGGGAGGAAACTACAGCGCAGGGATACAGTGTTATCACTGGGGGAGGAAACAACAGCGCAGGGTTACAGTGTTATCACTGGGGGAGGAAACTACAGCGCAGGGATACAGTGTTATCACTGGGGGAGGAAACAACAGCGCAGGGTTACAGTGTTATCAGTGGGGGAGGAAACTACAGCGCAGGGTTACAGTGTTATCAGTGGGGGAGGAAACTACAGCGCAGGGTTACAGTGTTATCAGTGGGGGAGGAAACTACAGCGCAGGGTTACAGTGTTATCACTGGGGGAGGAAACTACAGCGCAGGGTTACAGTGTTATCACTGGGGGAGGAAACTACAGCGCAGGGTTACAGTGTTATCACTGGGGGAGGAAACTACAGCGCAGGGTTACAGTGTTATCAATGGAGGAGGAAACTACAGCGCAGGGTTACAGTGTTATCAGTGGGGGAGGAAACTACAGCGCAGGGTTACAGTGTTATCAGTGGGGGAGGAAACTACAGCACAGGGTTACAGTGTTATCAGTGGGGGAGGAAACTACAGTGCAGGGTTACAGTGTTATCAGTGGGGGAGGAAACTACAGCGCAGGGTTACAGTGTTATCACTGGGGGAGGAAACTACAGCGCAGGGTTACAGTGTTATCAGTGGGGAAGTAGGTGCACAAACGTTTGGACCGTTGACACGTAAAAGAAAAACAAAGCTTCCTTGTTTCCTGGAGAAAGCTATGTTCAATACATTTCATAAATATCAATGTCAAACATTGAACATTGAACCACTATAAACTGATTGTATAAATGGCCGATAAGAAACCAAAGGGCCGAAACCAGCTGAACCGGTGGGAAACGTTTGGTCTGAAAGCAGACAAACTCACGGGAGCAGTCGGGGCGGTCCGAGGACGTGGCCGGCAGCCACACGCCGTCGTAGGCGCACGAGTAGCTGTGGACCGCGTCCTGGGCGAAGTTGTAGCCCTCCTTGCAGCGCAGCACGCAGTTCACGGCCTCCTCCTCCTCCACGCACACAAACTCCCCGTTGACGGGAACATAGGGCTGGCTGCAGTCCGTCCCTGTGCACCACAGGAAACACGACAGCAATTGATTGAAATGATGAATGAGCGGGGACCATGGGAGTAAACGAGCTAGCTAGCAGGTTAAAGGTGACATATTGTGCCATGGATAGATATAAAACACTATATGTCTTACGGCGGCGTCTAGAACGTCATCACAGGCGGCCATCTTACCACAGGCAAGCTTTCTGGTGGAACCTGTGGTCAGTCAGTGATCTGCACAAACGCTAATACTCTTATCTCTGTGAAAACTTGACGGATTTACAAACGGTTTGGTTTCTTACAAACGTTATTAACGTGGTTATAATGGTGTACCTATTTTAGAACATTATTCTATTTTTTTAGAACCTAACATAATTATTCATAAGTATGCAGTGTCATAACTGCATCTGAAAATCGGTTGAAAATTGAGCAAGTTATGGTTATTTAAAAAGTACATGTACCACTACCAACACAATGTTATGGTTGATCAGCTGACTGTGTCAAGATGGCCGCCAGTGTGGACGTTCGACTCCATTGGCCAGCAGCGCGGACGAGACATCTAGTGTTCTATAGATATGTATGTATTATACAACCAGCTGTGAGTGTGATTAGCCGTAACAAGCCGTTTAGAAAAATTGGCCTCTTCTGACATCACAAGTGGGCGTGTCCACCTAGATGTATGACGGATAGATGAGCAACGTTTGTTACAGTCCACTTGGTAGGCTGGTAGACACGCCCACTTGTGATGTCAGAAGACGCAGATTTTCAAAACAGCTTGTAGCGGCTAATCACACTCACACCTGGTGGCATAACATGTGGCCTTTAAGGCACTAGTCTTGAGCGGCGGGCGGTACCTTGGACGGTGATGGTGAGGTCACATGTGCGGTTGTTACCCGCCGCGTCGGTGGCCGTGTAGCGCACCAGGGTTTCCCCCACGGGGAATAGTGACCCGGGGGTGTGGCTGCTTGTCACCACTATGCGACCACCTGGAAGAAGGGGGGGAAGACAGCTCATGGATTGGTTTGAGAGCCATGGAAAGCAGAGAAATATGTTGGAGTACACTACTTCCTATTCAAACTGAATAGGTCATGTTATATTAAAAATAACGGAAAACTTAGCCCAGAGTAGACAGATTACAATACATCAGTATAAAAAAAGTTGAAAGGCTAACTACAAAAGTCAGACACGGAATCAGAGCATACAAAGAATCCGACAAAAACAGTTAGCCTGGCTAACGCCAGACCTCATCTCAATCTACATTGAGAAGAGGTCTGGGAACCACACATTCATTTTCTCGTATTTGAGGCGTGGTTTACGATTGCCCATTGCCGTTTATTGGGCGCTACGAATGTCTTTCATATGAGTCTGTACGTAGCTCATAGCCAATCGTATCAATTATACCAGATGCCAGAATTATACCAGAATTCGATGAGGAAGAAGACGATGGGTGTGTCGCATAGACGTCGTCATCGTCTTGCCGTCCCTCCCCGTTCTGTGATTGGTTCCCTATCTCAGGCAAAAATCGGATCTATGGAATCCAGGCTGCCTAGCAGAGCGAAATGAAATCGCGCGCAAGGCAGCATGGGTGTAGCCAGGCTAAAAAACAGTCAGGTAAAGATTGTCAGCACGGTAACCACTGCAGTAACTTTGGGGTCTGTTTAGAGATTAGGTGAATGCATTTCTTCAACTGTCCTGCTGGGGGCAGTGTTGTTGGCTAAATGGCAAATGACAGGCAGAAGGAGTGGTCTCTCTTTAATCATGGCGGTGATGATGTTTCACTGTTGTTTCAGTGGGATCAGCTGACGGAGAATGGAAACGATGTGTCTAAACATCCCAGACAATAAAGAATGTGTGTGTATGTGTGTGTGTCTTTGTGTGTGTGTGTGTGTGTGTGTATGTGCCTGTTTGGCATGGCCCCTAGAATTTTGCATAATAGCCCTTTATGAGAGCAGAGAGCGAAAATGACACATAACGTAAGGCAGACAATGAACGAGAGTTAGGAACATAAAAAAAATGACACACAGTGGAGGAAAGAGCAAAATAAAAACAGAAAGTAACCGGCTGGGGCCTCGTGTGACGAGGGAGAGAAAAAAAAAGGGCGTGCGACCTTTCATCTCAGTGCAGTCCGTGCCCTCGTTCTCCTCTTCCCTCCACCATTATAAACACATCCAGGAGCATGGGGCCATTCCAACAGTGCTGACACACGTCTGGCCCCGCTGGAGCCTACTGTCTGCTTGAGTGTGTGTGTGTGTGTGATTATGTGTGTGTGTGTGTGTGTGTGTGTGTGTGTGTGTGTGTGTGTGTGTGTACGTGTGCTATAAATAGCCTGGGGCATCAGGGTGTAGGCCTGGAAAAACAAAACACTGACGTGGACGTTGCACGCAGCTGACGTGTTGCGGCCCCGGAGACCGCCCGCAAGACTCTGTTATTACACCCACTGCGTATGTGCATGCGTGTGTGTGTGTGTGTGTGTGTGTGTGTGTGTGTGTGTGTGTGTGTGTGTGTGTGTGTGTGTGATTTTTGTAAACTCCGATGCATCCACTGCATATAGTCAGGTGCAAAATAATGTTTTTTTGTATATTGCAATAGTTGTCAATATACCAGTATTTGTGTGTGTTCTTCTGGGCTTGGGTGAGTGAGCATCGGTGTGTTTGTGTGTGTGTGTGTGTGTGTGTGTGTGTGTATGCACTGGCTGGTCTCCAACACCATAACTGCACCCTGTGACTGTTTCTGAAGTGTGCTTGTAAATGGTAAAATACATGTTATGTGTTTTTTTGTACTTCACTTTACAGCTTCAGTTTAGTTTCAGTAATGGTCTCAAGTCACAGCGAATTAAATCGATCGTATTATTTTCGTTTCCCATAGTAATTTCGGGAAAACACAGCTTTTAAGTGTTTTTGTAATGTATTCGATTCAATGCAAACCCAAGGAAAGTTTGGTCACAAGATTGCAAACATCAGTCAGAATAACACTCACAACAAATAAAGTATCAAATATAGTACAACTCAAAAAGAAGATTTTCACATAAAGCTAAAGCCAAGAAGAGCAGAGGAAGAGGAAGAGCAGAGGAAGAGGAAGGAAAAGAAGGCGGCATGGGAAGACAAGAGTAAAGGAGATGAGAAGAGAGAAGAGGAAAGAAAGGAATGAGATAGGAGAGGAGAGGAGAGGAGAGGAGAGGAGAGGGGAGGAAAGGAGAGGAGAGGAGAGGAGAGGAGAGGACAGGAAAGGAGAGAAGAGGAGAGGAGAGGATAAGAGAGTACAGGTGGGCGAGGAGACTAGAAGAGAAGAGGCCAGGCGAGGACAGGAGAAGAGAGGAGAGGAAGATCTGATGTCTGGAAACACAGAGCGGTGGAGGGACAGACATACCTGAGTTGTCGGAAAACTGCGGCACCTCCCATCTCACCACCGCCGCCTCTGAGTCTGTGGCCTGGACCGTGGGTGGAGACCTGCACCTGTCAATCACCGGGGGCTCCGTATCTAGGGAACCAGAGAAGGGGCGGGGGCGGGGGGGAGGGAGGCAGAGAGGGAGAGAAAGCGTCAGCCTGGGCATGACCGCCAGACATGATCAATCGAGACCATACAGGCCGAATTGTGAGGCATCGTGTACATCGTCAGCAAGTTTAAGAACTGTGCGCACGGCCGACATGAAGTTCCCTCAGCAGTGCTTCATTACGAGCTGCCGGTGTTTGGGAACAACCCCAAAGCATGCCGCCTCTCAAACTCCTGCTGCACCTCGTTAAAGAGGACTCCGGAAGAAAAGAGAAGAAGAATTGAGAAAAGGGAAAGACAGCGGTTGCGCAATCGCGCCCGAATTTGAACTTGGAGTTTGGGGGAGGGGGGGGGGGGCGTTTGCACGATCGGGCCCGTCGATGGCGTGTCAGAGGGCACCGCGCGAACACATGCTACCGATAAAAGCCCCGGGGGCGTTCCGAACGTGGCAGTAACATATGGAAGTGTTCATCGCTGCCACCCCCCGCCCAGCCCCCAAACCGTGCGCTCCTTCCTCCACCCTCGTCTCCGCGTGGCACGCGTTATCCGACGCATTGGCCAAAACCCTGGGTCGCTTTTTGGTGGAAACGCTAGTGGCTGTCTAGCGTCTGTCCACCGCCACCATCGACCACTGCTGACTTGCGTTATTGGCACGTGCACCCTGCGAGAGCAATGGCCAAGTAGACGGTTGTGATGCCGTAGCGTTGGTGGGGGTCTGGGCGATTATCTGAGCTAGTACGGAAAAGCCCTGTGCTGCAGCTGCACCCCTACTGCACAAATGTTGTCGGAACAACTTAAGCGTCGAGTTCTCTCTCTTCTCTCTCTCTCTCTGTGGTTATGTCTCTCTCTCTCCCTCTCTCACTCACTCTCTCTCTCTCTCCCTCTCTCTTCTCTCTCTCTCTAAGGCTATATCTCTCTCTCTCTCTCTCTCTCTTCTCTCTCCCTCTCTCTATGGCTATGTCCCTCTCTCTTGCTCTCACTTTCTCTTCTCTCTATTGCTATCTCTCGCTCACTCTCGCTCTCCCTCCCTCTCTCTCTCTCTCTCCCTCTCTCTTCTCTCTCTCTCTAAGGCTATATCTCTCTCTCTCGCTCTCTCTTCTCTCTCCCTCTCTCTATGGCTATGTCTCTCTCTCTCTCCCGCTCTCTTCTCTCTCTCTCTAAGGCTATATCTCTCTTTCTCGCTCTCTTCCCTCTCCCTCTCTCTATGGCTATGTCTCTCTCTCTCCCTCTCTCTTCTCCCTCTCTCTAAAGCTATATCTCTCTTTCTCTCTCTCGCTCTCTTCTCTCTCCCTCTCTCTATGGCTATGTCTCTCTCTCTCTCTCGCTCTCTCTTCTCTCTCTCTCTAAGGCTATTCTCTCTCTCTCGCTCTCTCTCTTCTCTCTCTCTCTAAGGCTATTCTCTCTCTCTCTCGCTCTCTCTTCTCTCTCTCTCTAAGGCTATTCTCTCTCTCTCGCTCTCTCTAAGGCTATTCTCTCTCTCTCTCGCTCTCTCTTCTCTCTCTCTCTCTAAGGCTATTCTCTCTCTCTCGCTCTCTCTTCTCTCTCTCTCTAAGGCTATTCACTCTCTGTCTCTTCACCATCTCCAGGATCCACTGAGAGAAGGAGAGTCCACTGAATGTGCATCTGTTTGCCGAGGCCCCTGGCTCTCCGTATGAGGGCCCCCAATAGGAAAGGTGCTGTAGTATGAACAGACGTTTAGTTATCTTGGCCCCAAACACTACCCCAGCGAGAGGAAGACCAGTAACAGTAACAGACAGTAGTCAACGGTTTCAACGGAGCGGAGAGGACGAGGCCAATAGCACGACCAGTTGAAACAACACAGAGGGGTCTGTGTTTGTGTGTGTGGTGGTGAGTGTGTGTGGTGGCGCACACTTTTGTGCAGAATAATTGTTGATTTTGGAATTCCAATTCAAATTCCTTCTTGTGTTTGCTTAATTTTTGTTTCGGGGAGCCGTGATAGACTATGACACTACATAATGTACCCAATTTTCATTTTTAAATCCAATTCTCCCCGGGTCTGACCCTGCTAAATCAATTCAACATGCCTTCCTGGCAGAACAGAATGAAAATAAAAGGCCCCAAGCCTCACTCTCACTGTGCCGTGTTTGTGTGAGTACGGGCATGCGTGTGCGTGTGTGTGTGCGTGTGTGTGTGTGTGTGTGTGTGTGTGTGTGTGTGTGTGTGTGTGTGCGTGTGCGTGTGCATGTGTGTGTGTGTGTACATTTATGGAGAATGCAACATTTGGGGTAGGGAATATCTAGTTATGCCCGAGGAACCCAATGATGCTGATCTGCTAAGCACAACAGAGCAGGCAGCTGGCGATAGAAATCTAATCTACCTTCTTATTGGAATAAGGAGGTGGAGGAGAAGATAAGCCAGGCGGTGTTCTGGACATCTCCCCAATCTCTTTCTTTCTCTCGGTCTCTCTATCCTGTTCTTCCATTTCAAATTACCGACATCCTGGTAAACTAAAAGGAGGTGTGTGTGTGGGTGGGCTCACTCACTCACTCATTCACCCACCGCGAGTGAGTGAGCGAGTGAGTGTTTTTGTGAGTTTGTGTTTGTGCAAGTATGTGTGTGTGAATGTGTGTTTGAGTGTGTGTGTAGTGCGTACCGACGACGGTGACGGTGAAGGAACAGTTGGCCTGGTTGCCGGCGCGGTCCGTGGCGATGTAGGTGATGGTCTCCGTGCCGACGGGGAAGAACTGCGGAGGGGTGTAGATGGGCTTCACCTGCACCATCACCTGGGTTAGGGTGGAGGTGAAAGAGGCCCGGGGAGGGAGAGAGAGAGAGAGAGAGACAGAGAGAGAGAGAGGAGAGGAGAGAGAGAGAGAGAGAGAGAGAGAGAGAGAGAGAGAGAGAGAGAGAGAGAGAGGGAGAATTTTTGGGAATAGACTTTGGCAAGTGTGACATGGCTTTGCTCAATTTATGAAATCCCCCACCCCTCAATCCATCCATACATCTATCTATTTATCCATCCGTCCATTTTTTTTTCATCCATACATCCATTTATTTGACGACCTCTGACCTCTAGTCCCGAGTTGTCTGTGGCGTTGGGGGCGTTCCAGCTGACGCTAGCCGTGATGCGGCGCTCGTCCGTGCCCGCCTCCACGTTCTCCGGACACTGCATCCTCGGGGGCTGGGAGTCTGGGTGCATCCCATAATAGAAATATCAATAATAATCACACAATCATAATCTGCATTTAAATACCACGTTGACACAAACAACACACAAACACTGCATATCAATCTCCATTCACTCATTGGCCGCAGCCAGCACTGATTTCTCCTTAATTGGTGTGCTGTGATGTCATCTGACCTTTGAACTACCTAATTACATCCTGCATTAGACACTCATTATGGGTCCTTATGAATTTGGAGAAAGTGCACTTAATTCCACTCCGCACCAAGCTGCAAGAAGTCATAACCTCTCCCTCCCTCTCTCTTGCTCGCTCTCTCTGTGGACATTACCTCAGATTGACTGGGGCTCATCGGTGAGAGATCAAAGGTCACGGGAGATATCTGGACGGCTGGAGATGGAAAACCCTGACCCCTATCACCCGCTGTCCCACGCAGTGCTGGGGATTCCTCTTGGGTCAATTACCGGCTCACATAACAGGTCTGAGTGACGTCAGCTATAGGTGAATACAGGGAGCAGCTGTCTGCTCTCCTTGTATGAAACCTGCACTATCTCCGTTTTTATACTGATACATTTATAGCGCTATCATTCTTAGACAACAGCGACTAGAGTGGACCAGAATAAAACGATTAAGAGAGAATAAATTGGCTGGACGCACATTTTATTCTCGAAGGAGCTTTGCAGTTCAGTAAATAGTAGCAGTAAAATATTTACATTTTTATTTCCAGTCGGTAGATAATTGTTTATGGTTTTCACATTTGTTTTATACATACAATGTTTGATTGATTGATTGGTGGTTTGATGGATATATTTTTGAACGATTGATTGATTTATTTGTTTTTTGATGGATAGATTGTTTGATTGATTCATTGTGTGATTGTCTGTTTGATTGACGGATTGAGTGATAGATAGATTGATTGGAAGGTTTAAAAAACAAAACATTATATATGCTTACACATAAGCATCGATCTCTCTCTCCTATCTATGCTCCTTGATGAATGTAGCACATATAAATTTGTGTTGTACACTGAACAAGTAAATAGTATATCTCATCCAATGTGATTATGGAAAAAAAAATCCATCGACATCATCTTTCAAACATTTAATCTGTTTAAATCCAGTTTTTAAAGACGATGTGTGTGTGTGTGTGTGTGTGTGTGTGTGTGTGTGTGTGTGTGTGTGTGTGCGTCTTGCGTAAGGAGACCCAGTGATACCATCTGGACCTGGATCGGACCCTCCTGAGAGACAGTGCCTCTCTTATACACATCAACAGGCATCTGTCCTTTTTTTTCTGAGCAGGGGAGTGGGTTAGTGGGGGGGGGAGGGAATAGCTGTCTGAGAGGGTCATCACCATTGGAACATGGAGAGGGACTGCGCCATCTTCTTATTTTGATTGTTGAAGAGGTTCCTTCAGTTCACGCATGCTTGTTTTGTCGATTTCCTACTGTGCTCATCATATTTGTCTGCATTATCTGGCTCTTCCTAACTTAACTCGTAACTCTAGGTCACGGTCTGTTATTTCTCACACTCAGTAAACTCTCTCTCTTGCTCTCTCTGTCCCTCTCTTGAGTTTCTCTCTGTTAGCTCACTCTCTATATGTTCCACTTTCTCCCTTAATAATCGCAGACACAAAGCAGTCCAGATTGTCCATAAAAAAATAAATAAACATTGTAAAAGTGGAACACCAAACGGATGACTCATGCTACTATTTCATTTGTCCTCCCCCTAGTCTCCCTCTCTCTGCCTCCCTTCTTCTCTCTCTTCAATTCCCCACTTTTTTCCATTTTTATGACACCTCCTGTCTCCATAGAACCATTCGCCGGCTCATTAGCCACCATTTCCTCATTGCCCCCGGCAGAGGAAGAGGAAGATGAAGAGATGAAGGCGAAGAGAGAGCGGCGAGAGAGACAGAGTTTGCTGGCCACCTGTTCCGAAGTGCCAGCCCCACCCCCATCGTCCACCACCACCCTTCCCTCTGGGTCTGTGCAGACCCCGCGATGTTCAGACATGGTTTGAGTTAGACAAACCCAAAGAAAGAGACCGCCGACACAAGAATCAAGTTAGCCCCTTTCCCACAGTCCCCGATCGGGGGGGAAGGAGAGGGAGGTAGGGAGGGGAATGGAAAGAAATGTCCACATCCAAAATTTCTCTTTCTCAGAGACTTCTCACTGTATCTCTCTGTCTCTGCTCTGTCTCTCCAACCCCATGCTTTTTCCACTTCCAGCCCTCCTGGCTTTTATTGTTCTGTTTTATTTGTCTGGCTACTAACAGACACAGGGAAACCTGCAGCGCATGGCGTGCACACATGCGCTTGCCGGGGAACATTTAGAGGAGAAGGGGATTATGGTCCTTGTTAAAATGTCCTCAAAAGGAACATACGTTCTACTGACTGTGACAGGGGACACAGTTGCCCACTGAAACCAATCTTAAGGAGGCCAAATGGTTCGGACTAGTGCGAGTCATTCAGGGGGTCAAAGCTTTAACAAAACACACACACACACACACACACATCTATAGACACAGTCACACATACCTGCGCAGGTGACGCTTTGGACATTAGCGCTCCAGTCACCGGTGCTAAGACACACCGCCCGCCTCCCGCCCTGGAGGCGGTAACCTTGGCGACAGGTGGCTACGCAGATGGCGCCCTGGGCCATTGACCTCTTCCCACAGGCAGGGGGCGACAGCACGACGTTCCTCTGGACCACCATCATCGGACAACGCACTTCTGGAGGGAAGAAGACTAGACGAGGTGAGTTTTATTCGTTAGTTATTTATACACAAATTTATACACAAATTTACACTATTTATCTAAATAAATCTGGAACTAATATAATTTAGCTTTTTAGGTTGATAAATGAATATGCCAAAAAGTCTGGTATAGTTTTAACATTACTATAGCATCATTTTAGCTTGACCCTATACAAGCTTAGCATGTTTGTTCTTGTAAGTGCAGAGAGTTGGAGAAAGGGGCGCTTATCTAAATCAAGAGCATTTGGGTGAACCTCAGCAATGTCTTTATGCCATTGTGCGTGTTATAAAACTGCTTGAAGTGGACACGAATCAGACTGCGTGGCAACGAGAATCAAATAAAACGGAACAGCCGAAAGAAAGGCGCGGTCGCCGAACGCTTCTAAAACAAGAAGCCACTTTCTCTTTTAAAGTAGGACTTTCCTCAAACACATGGCGTCATGCTCCTCTCAAAACCACTCTCGTTCCCCCTCTACCTCCCTCGCTATCGTCAACTGTCCCCATCCTCCATCCATCAACAGAGCATGGGTTCAGACATGTTTACTGGTAATGATGGGGAGTTTGGCACAACCCAGCAGGTCAACAAGGTCAAGGTGGAACCCCCCAAAGACGCCTAAGACCTTCCCAGAGCGAGGGGTTCCCCTGGTTAGGTTAAGTGGGGTGTAATTGTGGTGACTCTGCAGACATACCGGTGTGTTAGGAACAGCAAACAGACAATTAGGAAATCAGAGGTGAAACTGCCAATTTTCGGCAGGAATGCAATGTGGAAGCTGTGAAGGATGTGTGTGTATCGGTGTGTGTGTATCTGTGTGTGTGTGTGTGTGTGTGTGTGTGTGTGTGTGTGTGTGTGTCTTCTCTGCAACAGGCACAGACAAAGCCTAGATGATGCGTTTATTGGCCCACCACAAGTAAACGATATAAACGAAGCAAGATGTTGCTGAAGATGAAGGAGAATTGAAGGACAAAATAAGAGTGAGACAGAGAGAGAGAAAGAGAGGCAGAGCAAGAGGAAGCAAGAGAGAGAAGAGAGAGAACGGGAGAGAGAAAAAGCGACAGGAAGAGGGAGCGAGAGAGAGAAAGGGAGCGAGCAGAGAGAGGGAGACCGGAGCTTGAAGGACAGGACAGGCTTCATCCACAAGGACTGAGTCACTGCA
Source organism: Pollachius pollachius (assembly GCF_949987615.1). Lineage (NCBI taxonomy): Eukaryota > Metazoa > Chordata > Actinopteri > Gadiformes > Gadidae > Pollachius > Pollachius pollachius. The sequence goes on along the minus strand of NC_136953.1, from coordinate 10,418,556 downwards.
GGGCAGAGAACAGAAGCAGGAGATCTGCGGCGGAGCAACTTGAACAACTTGGACTTTGGTTCTGATATAATTGACCCATGGCGCTTCTCTGTGGCCAGTCTGAGTCTACAGAAATATTTTCACCCAACTAGCAGTTTTAAGAAGTGTGTGGGCATTCCCAAAATATGGGTTGCGTCGTAGTAGCTGTAGTGTGTGTGTGTGTGTGTGTGTGTGTGTGTGTGTGTGTGTGTGTGCGTGTGTGTGTGTGTGCGAGCATGTGTGTGCTCAAGGGTACTTATTAGTTTAAAAATGTTGCTCAAACTACTATGTTCTGTTCTTACTCGGCTCCAACAAAACATTATGCTGAGGGCCAAAGTCCTGAAGACACGTTTTACAGAAATACTCTTAAAGTTTTCAGGTAAATAGCTTTTCTTTTACAGCCCCTGGCTGGTAGCTCCTGATATATCATCTACTCCCACTAGACAGACTTTTATTAGCAGACACTAAACAGATAGCAGGCCTGTTTGTGTGTGTGTGTGTGTGTCTGTGTGTGTGTGTGTGTGTATGTGTGTGTGTGTGTGTGTGTGTGTGTGTTTGTGTGTGGGAGATGATTGCAAAAGTAGACTTTTCTGGTGCCCATTTCCCAGGATGTATTAGAAACAGTAACGTTTTATAAAATCAAGGACTAAGTTTAAGTTCACAGCTAGAAATGGTTAAGTCGAGGCAAAATTTCAGGTATTTGTTGGCAGAAAAAGATGGCAGAGTTTCGGCTAACTTGTTCAATTCAGGGTAATGCAGGGTAATGATCTGTCAGGAGGAAGGCACTGCATCATGGGAAATAATCCTCAGGTCTGCGTAGTTGCATGCAACCATTGGACAGTCTTGGCTATTTGTGTGTGTGTGTATATGTGTGTGTGTGTGTGTGTGTGTGTGTGTGGTGTGTAGGTCAGGTGGAGAGTGGGGGGGGTCTATGTAGTCCTTGAAGGCTTACCCACACACCGAGGTTGGGGTCCGCTCCACAGGGAGTCGGCCAGGCAGGTGAGCCGGCTGTCCCCCTCCAGCCGGTAACCCCGCTCACAACCCGCCGTGCACTCCGCCCTGTAGGGGGCGCCACCGCCAACACCGCCACCTCCTCCCTCGGCGCACCTCAGGTAGCCATGCTGCGGCCTGGTGAGCGGGGGGCAGGAGCGCACTGGGGGTCCGAGAAGAATCCAAAAAAAAGGACGAAGAAGAAAGGAAAAGTTTGTGACATCACAAATGTCCGATTTGCGTCTAATGAGCAAAAGACGCAGAAGGAGGGAAGATGTATGGTATACATGTTGTTCAGGATCCCACCTCACGAGTACATGTGAGGAGGGAATCAAGGCTTTATGGTTGTGGATTTTGTTCAGGGGAGAGGGGGGTGTTTTGTCATTTTAATTGCAGGATGAGGGTTAGGGTGAGTTTAATTTCCGGTGGTTTGTGTGTCATATTGCCTTGGAGACCACTAAATGAGGGCAGCGCGGAGTGCAATGCTGTCTATTATTTCACTTTTGCTGTAGAAAAAATATTTTTTAAGCGGAATTACAGATTTAACCGAAAGACAAACTAAGAGCGAAAACAAACTACGGAAATTAATTCCTCAGAAATCTCACAAAACAATATTAGACAGTATAAGATCCGATGTTCTTCTCTCTCTCCTGTATTTCAATGAGTGTAAAAGGATAGATGTTTTCAGTTACCCCAAAAAGGTGTAGGGTATTTTAAGGGCACAAAGAACAAAACAGTCCAACAAATGCATGTTTTACCAATGACAAAGAACCTTCAAAGTAATAGCGGTCTGGTTCAACCTCTTGGTTGAACTAAGTCGACCATATGGTCCAAACCTGCCTCTGTAATGAGGTCAAAGGCAGATGGTCCGAAAGGCAGATTGGAACAGACAGGAAAATAAACTAAAACCCAAAACACCTGTTAGAACGGCATTAGCATGAGAAAATCAACTGCAGAGCAAGGCCAACATGTTCACATCAAAGCTACCTGCTGGGGCGTTTGTTCTACTCTAACTGGAGTGCCAGATGAGCGGAGCTTCCTACAGTTTCGTTGCCGCAGGAGGCCAATCAATAAGATACGAGACAGGGAGGTGTAATAAACGCCAAACATTTCATACGAAACGGCTACCGGCCCACACTTTAGTTAATCCTTGGGGATTAAACCCATGACCTTGTCCGACATTTTGGGATCCGGCCCCGAGCCAAAACAAATGACTGTGTCGTGAAAGATGTCCACACCTTTTTTCATTTTTTATCATCGGCCTAGAAAACGCAATAACATCGAATATAAAAACACTCAATCAGACACAGGGCATAATAAATCATATGCATGGAATGTGGCCGTCAAAGCACTTTTAGGACTCCCAAATAACGCTCTCTTAAAACACTGAATGTATATGACTGTATATACGTTCTTGGTGTGAGTGTGTGTGTGTGTGTGTGTGTGTGGGGGGGGGGTCTGTCTGTTCCTCATTACACCAGGGGTCTGGGAAGGCGGCGTGGAGGATATAATTTCTCATCTCGCCACCCCTGGACAGACACACACACATACGCACATACACACACACACGCGCACACACACACACACACATACACACGCACACACACACACACGCACACACGCCCTTACGAATCCCACAGAGCTTGACGCAAGCTGGGAGGTCCCATTATTCAGTGACAAGTCTCACTGTATGCGGAAAACTATAGATACACACACACACACACACACACACACACACACAAGCACGTGCGAGTGCACGCGCACACACACATACACATACACAGTAAGGTATGCAACCACAGTTATGCACTGTAAAGTCTTACTGTCTGGGTATCCATATAACTCAAGGTTTTGCAAGAACATGGCTGGGAATTGGGATTTTGTTGTACTCGTTGAGCCTCTTCTGGGTTCACTTTTACTTTTTACAACTTTCACTTTTCACTGCACTGTAACTTTTGATATTGATTTGTTTAACCTTCTCTCTCTCTATCTCTCACATCATGACCCTGCATTCAAAACTCCATGAATCCTGTAGGAACAAGCCTTCCCTCACTGTCTCTCTCTCTCTTTTTTCCTAACGACTCTCTCTACCGCTCTCTCTTCCCAATCCCTCTCTTTCTATTGTCCCGCAAACCTTTCTCTCCCCTCGACCTCAATCTTCCCAATTCCTCTCTTCCAATACCTCTCTCTCTCTCTCTCTCTTCATCTCTTCCTATACATCTCTCTCCCTCTTCCCCTCTTCCTATACCTCTCTCTCTCCCTCTTCCTCTCTTCCTATACCTCTCTCTCTCTCTTCCTCTCGTCCCACACCTCTCTCTCGCTCCCTCTTCCTCTCGTCCCATACCTCTGTCTCTCTCTTCCTCTCGTCCCATACCTCTCTCTCTCCCTCTTCCTCTCGTCCCATACCTCTCTCTCTCCCTCTTCCTCTCGTCCCATACCTCTGTCTCTCTCTTCCTCTTGTCCCATTCCTCTCTCTCTCTCCCTCTTCCTCTCGTCCCATACCTCTCTCTCTCTTCCTCTCGTCCCATACCTCTCTCTCCCTCTTCCTCTCGTCCCATACCTCTGTCTCTCTCTTCCTCTCGTCCCATACCTCTCTCTCCCTCTTCCTCTCGTCCCATACCTCTGTCTCTCTCTTCCTCTTGTCCCATTACTCTCTCTCTCTCTCTTCCTCTCGTCCCATACCTCTCTCTATCTCTTCCTCACGTCCCATACCTCTCTCTCTCTCCCTCTTCCTCTCGTCCTATACCCCTCTTCCTATTCCTCTCTTTCCTAATGGCTCTGTGTCTCTCTCTATCGGTCTCTCTGTCTCTCCAGAGAGAGGGAGGAACAAGGGAGCCTCGGCAGAAGCGGAAAAGCCTCCTCCCGGTGACCTCAGCGCACCGCACGCGACGCGCAGACATGTGGCCGGCCGCCGTCACCTCCGGTGTTTGTTGTTCCTTCCCCCCGCCCACCTTCTTGTTTTACAAGCCGTCTTAGCAACCGTACCCGAGAGAGGGTAACCCGCGCTACCTCCCCTCTGTGCTGACGGAGCCCATTAGTGCGGATGCAAGCGTTTATTAGGACTCGGCCACATCAAGGGCTGGCAAATAGCAGCGGAACACTTTGATAGCTGCCCCGTGGATTTGATGACTATTGACTAACAATGGACGTGTGTGCGTGTGGGTTGGGGGGGGGGGGGGGTTTATGTGTGTTTGTGTGTGTCTGTGTGTGTCTGTGTGGAGTGGGGGGGGTTAAGTGTGTGTGTCTGTGAGATTGTGTGTGTGTGCGTGTGTTTGAGGGTGTTAAGTTCATGGGTGTGTGTGTGTGTGTGTCTGTGTGTGTGTGCGGATCACATTGGCACATTAAAAGTCAAGCTGAAAAGGGATCTAAAAGGCATCAAGAACCTAGAACCTATCATCAAACACTCCACCACAAACTAATGCCCTGCACCCCCTAACCCCCCCCCATCCCGGACTCAGCCTTCCTCCATCACCAGTGCATCCCCCTCTCCCCCCCCCCCCGCCTCACCCCTGCAGCTGGGCGGGGTCCCGGACCAGGCACCGTCCGCCTGGCACAGCCGGATGCCCGTGCCCTGGAGGTCGAAGCCGGGCAGACACTTGACGCCGCAGGCCGCGTCGTGGCGGTTGTTGCACGCGTTCTGGATGAAGAAGCCGTTGGCCGGGGGGGACAGCTTAGGGCAGTGCACCGCTGGAGGAGGAAGAGGAGGAGGAGGAGGAGGAGGAGGAGGAGGACATTTAGGAGAGGAGGAGGAGGAAAGGAGGAGGAGGAGGAGGAGGAGAGGATGAGGAGAATTTAGAACAGAAGAGAAGAGAAGAGGTAGAGGGGAGGAGAAGGAAGGAAACAGGAGAGGAGAGGAGGATTAGGGAGTGAGGAGGAGAGGAGCAGCAGAGAAGGAGGGAGGGGAGATGGAGGAGGGAAGAGATTATGAGGCGAGAGCAGATTAAAGCATTTTGGATAGAAAGATGCAGACATGATCCATCTTTTGGCTCAATGACACACAGACAATCAGAGCCAAAAGGGCTTTGTAGAGATGATGTTAGCTTCTGCTACTGCTGTTGTGTCCGTTTGGAACATGCTGTACACTTTCTCTTTCCTGACTCAAACTAAAGCACAAAATTATTAGCTGTGTGTGTGGTTGTGTTTGCGCGCGCGCGCGTGTTTGTGTGTGTGTGTGTGTATATGTGTGTGTGTGACAACAACAGAACCAACTAAATTATTGTTGGCTGAACTCTTCAGCATCTCCAGTTCATGTTTCGCGGAAGAGGAGGGAGGGAGTGAGATTACTGGAAGAAGAATAAACTTCCATTGAATCCCATAATTATTCATAACTTCTCAGACAAACAAATCATACATACACGGTATATAAATGATTGTGTGCAACAGTAACATAAAAAGAAGGGATTAAATATAGATAAACTAACTTCCTAGCGAATTAACTAGCTCCCTTCGAATAATTATCCAACTAGGTCACTCATTACTAAATGTGTGCCTGCTGTTTTTCCTTCCATCTGTCCAGCCATTCATCCATCCATCCACCTCATCCATTCATTCATCCACCTCATCCATTCATTCATCCACCTCATCCGCCCATCCTTCACATCTACCCATTCATCCACCCATCCGTCCTTTGCCCATGTCCCCCCCGCCTACCTTGGCAGGCCAGGCCGACAGCCCTATAGCCCGGCTGGCACACGCAGTCGGTGAGGGCGGTGCTTCCAGGCCGGGAGGTGTGCTGGGGGTCCGGGCAGGCCTGGCAGGTGCCCCG